>NC_081405.1:250825234-251110234 GCF_030272615.1 Cryptomeria japonica
AAAAGGTCCAAATTATTCAAGCTCAAAAGAAGATAATTTCCCAACCAAGGTATCTTTGTTGACATAAGTATTATCCATTGTTCTCAATTCATTAATTGCAGTAGCCTTCATCTTGTAAGCCGGTGGTAAAGCTCTCAGAATTTTAGAAACTATTTCATCTTCACTTAGAGTTCCACCACAATACTGAATTCCCATAACAATCTCATTTACCCTTTCCATGAATGTAGTAATCCTTTCATCTTCTTCCATCTTCAGGTTTCACCCGGTAACCATCAAGTTTAGAGATTTTTTAGTTAATCCCATTATTTGTTGATCAAAAAGTGCACACAAGAGGGTTTGTCTTTCTCTATAATCATTCTCAAGCTCCTTATCCAATTTTGTTGAAGGAGGATTTCCAGATGCTGGATTATGAGGTGTAACACCATTCTCTGTAATTTCCCAAATCTCCTTGCCAAGACATCTTAGATGAGTCTCCATCTAAATCTTTCATACTATGTAATTTGTTTCATCAAGCCTAGGAACATCTCTCTAAAAGATAGCTCCAAATGAACTAGATGAACTTGAACTATTAGTCACCATAGGATCTTCCTCAAGTGGTCAAGCTTTTGCAGAGAGGACTAGAGCTCTAATACTAATTCTTAGACAGTTCAAATAACCGGAAGACAACTGAGAGAGGGGGGGTGAATCAATTGTCTCAGATTACCGGAACCTTAAGTATTTAAAACTTTAATACCATAACCCAAAAGATCAATACCAAAATGCTTAAACCAAATACCAAAATAGCAAATAAACCAATTAAGCATAAACAACAATCAGACAATAAATACCATCCACATGACATGAAGATTTGTACGAGGAAAACCCGGTAAGGGGAAAAACCATGGTGGGAAGCCTACCCATAGTCAGATAATACTTTTGCAGTAAGTATGTGAATTAAAATTGAGGGGCCTACACTTGCAGGAAGGCCAATAGCCTAGAGCGCACTACTCATCACAAACAGAGTCTCACTGACTACATAAAAATCCAGACTACAATCTGGAAGAAGGAATGAACTGCAAAGATGTCATCTCCTATGCCTGAGTAAAATTCTGGTTAAGCTCAATATCAAAGGACTAAATCCTCTTACAAAAACCCAACTTGATCACCAATGATTGACCAAATCCTCTGATTGAATGATTATTACATTATTCTCTCATTACATCCATGTCCCATTCCCATGATATTGATGATCTACAATGAGATCTTACATCATATATATACAAACCCTCGACCATAAACAATAAGGCCAGCCACCAGACAATAAACCAATTGCATAATTACAAAACATGTCAGCCTAAGACCAAACAAATAATATCCAACCGATAAGACATCTCGGAGACACATCGAGTGGTCCAATCCACACGATACATTAAGCCACTTCATAACCTAGATAAACCGGGACCCAATTTAGGTCAACACACGCTAGAGCAATGATCCCAATCTGCCAAGTCTCAAATATGATCACCATCAGCATCTTGGATCTCCACTAGAAGCTGCACCAACACCACTTATGCATATCATCAAAGATCTTCAATAAATCTCTTAACCCTCACCAGAACCACAAACCAAGTTTACTAGTAAACATAATAGCATCTGATCACTAGATCAAAACCAACTGACTAGACATGAATCTGAGTAGCATGGATAAGCCCATTCCATAATCCAAACATACCAGAGTGTACCAGATCATATCGGATCCAATCTAACCAGAAACCAAACAACCTACCGAGACCAAAATGGTGTTGGTAAAGCAGCCAAAACAACTAATGTTGACATCAATGACAAAACATCAATGCAACACATAATCAATTCCTCCAAATGGCCAACAAAAACAACTTGCAAAACCTCATGCCTCAGAGAATGAATAGCCAATAGACATAATAAATTAATAAATAAATATTCAAGTGACTCATCAAGGGTTCCTAATCAAAATCCACTTATTCTTTACACATTTTGAGTTCTCCAAAGCTTGCGGTGATTGTTCAGGACCCTAAACAGACACCTTTTCTCCTCCCAAACTTGATCTCTTTATACATAACTCTTCATGTATTATTATAGATGTGGGAGGGAGTTTATTTTATCCATTTTGATTTATATTTATCACCTCTTCATGTTCACATCTTGATAATGCAATTACTAATAGCCATAAAGTGTAAATATTTAATATTTTCCTCTAATGTCCTAGGGAATAGTTTCCAAAGAACATGGAGACATAATGTCACCTTATCCCAACATTATCCCACTTGAAATTATACATTACAATTACATATAAGATACACATAAAATAAAATCAAGTACAGTGATCAAGGCTTGTGGCCTTCCTGTACCAAGAGAACTTTTATGTGATCATTGGTTTCATAAGAGAATCTGCAACATTATCTAAAGTGTCTATTTTTCTATCAATACCTTACCATTATCAACCATTTATTGCACAATGTGATCTTGTACATCAAAATACTTAGTATAAGCATGATAAATAGGATTATTAGTCAAACATATAACACTCAAATTGTCAAATGCGATCCTCATATTCTTGTAATCAAAACCAATGCCAATACCAAGTCTTTGTAACCATACCACCTCCTTACAAGCATGAGTAGCACCCATATACTTTTGTTTTAGTGTTGGAAAAACAAAATTTGGGCTTCCTCTTACTCATCCAACTCACTAATCCTCCAAACAAAGTAAATACATAGCCATTAGTGGACCTTCAACTATCCAAGTTACCTACCCAATATACATCAATAAATCCATTTATTTCTAATGACTTAAGCACATCATCAGTACCATGATAAACCAAATAGTAATCAAAAGTGTCTTGCAAATATATAAACACCTGCTTAACAAAATTCCAATGCTCTTTACCAAGATTAGACATAAACTTGCTTAGAACTCCCACTGCTTGGGCTATATCTAGTCTAGTGAAAACCATTGCATGCATCAAACTCCCAACAAAACTAGTGTAAGGAACTTTGGACATATCCTCATAATCATCATCAAAACTCAAAAACATGTCTAAACTCAACTTAGTACCAACTGGAAAAGGAATACTAATTGTCTTATAGTCATGCATATTAAACCTTTGAAAAATAGTATCAACATACTTACTCTGGCTTAACCAAAGCTTTTTGTGAGCCTGATCTCTAATTCTCTCCATCCCAAGAATATATTTTATAGCCCACAAGTTCTTCATATCAAATGTGCTAGAAATATAAGCCTTGGGTTCTATAATCATAACCTTGTTGTTACCCATAAACATGTCGTCAACACACAAGACAATGATGTTAGACACAATGCACCACTGAGAGAGGGGTGAATCAGAGGTTCTCAAACTTTTCCTGTCTAGCTATCCCTATGCAAGTATACTGATTAACAGATCTAGGTGAATGCAGACTTTTTGGTTTGTGAGGAGACAAAACACAAATGCATTCACACAAAGGGACATCACATAACACTAATATGTACGAGGAAAACCCAAGATGGGAAAAACCTTGGTGACCAATGCTACTGGAGTCTACTGCTCCAATCTAGCCTCACAATCAAAACTCTATTACAATGTTTAGGGCACCAACCCAAGGAGCTACAACCCCTGATTTAGGGCACCAACCCAAGGAGCACCAACCCCTCATTGATTTATGGGCTACAACCCAAGGAGCTACAACCCCTGCACTAAGCTAAAACTTAGTGATCTCAAAGATAAATTCAAATACAAAATTAATAATACTATTACAAATGAATCTTGTAACCATCTCATATACCTCACTTTGTTGGTGAGACACCTTCTCTACTATATTGGCTCACTCTTCTATTTCTCTCATTTGCTACTTTATTTGTCGGTAAACTCTACTGGTTCACCTCTCCTATGTTCTGCTCTACTGGATCTCCTCCTCATTGCTCTATACTTTACTGGTACTAGAATCTCTCAGTTCTATGTTTTCCTTCTCTGCAGCTTCCTTCACTTCTGCTCTGCCAGTATGGACCCTACTAGTTCTGCACTACTACTGGTTGAACACTTTAACCTGATTCTCCCTCACTCTCAGTATCTTCTCAAATACTCATTGAGAACTTGACTGATTTCCTTTCACATGCAGAAGTGATACTCAATCATTTTGCAACAACACTCTCTTCTTCTATTCATCAACTCTACTCTCTCATCCAACGACAACCATCTTTGATTTTGGCTTGCATATTTTAGACTGGTTTTCCTGCCAACAGCCAATTCAAATCTTTGGCACTTAGGGTTTCCTCATCAACCTCAATGCAAACCAAATACAATCAGATCTTGCTTGATCTGATCTCCCAGTTGACCAACTGTACATCTCTGCCATTGTTATTCCTTCTTGATCATGCCTTCTATATTTGGCAATCTATTTTTTACCTTGTCGACTGATCTCTTTGTCAAACACCAAGATTTGTCTTGCCATTTCCTTCTACTACCTTGATCTCCTCAGTCATTCTAAGATGGCTCTTATTTGTCCTCTAGACCTCAAGATGCAAACCACTACAATGGTTCTGCAATACATCCCATGATTTATGGGATCCACCATTAATTTAGACCAACTCTGTACCTACCTCTTCGGTGCACATTCCATCTACCACTACATGCAAGTCAACCACCTTGACTTCCAAGTGGAATTCATGTCGACCAACTACCAACTTGGATCGATGTGTTGGTTCAGGAATCACCAACCAAACACTCAACCAGTTCTTCTCTTCTGTTAGTTTACCAACCCTACCAGTTAAACCCTCAAACCGGTCTATCATCATCCTTTCACTCTGCTTCTTTTCTAGTAGACTACTCAATCGGTCAACACTCTTTCTAACATGCCTTATGCACATCTTCATCAAATGGGGAGTCTTTTGCATCTACACCTTGTCCATATTGTCGGTGGACTTACATACCGGTAAACACTCTTGATGACACCATGTCTTCAACCTTCCACAAACTCCATCTTCAATGAGGCCATTCTCCTCTATTTGCATCTTCTCAGCCTTGCATTCTTCTTGATCAGCTCGGACCATATCTCAACCGGTTTGTCAAAGTGACAAACTCATCACTCTTTATTTGTATCAGCATCTCAACATACCTTCTCAATTAGTCTAGTGCATATCCCTAATTTCATGCACTTGAGACATTCCTTTGATTCACTTGTAGGTTTGATGTGAGCCTTCAAAACACCTACCTTTGCCTCATCTTCCTTATCTCACATGACTATGATGCACACTATGCATAATAGGAGATAAGCTCCACTTACCAGTGGGATTGAGTTCTTGTCATCTACATCCTAAAGTGCACTCATGTGGCTTCCTTGTTTGTGCAGTAAACCTTCAAATAGGCACATGTGAACTAGTGGCACATTCACTATCAGTCATAGCTTCTCATGATGACTGCATCTTCATCTAGTGGGAGTCCTGCTGATCTGCAACCTCACAACATACCTGTGACCTGTTCATTCTTCTCCTCTAGTGTTGATGTGATTTAGGTACCATTTTGCGTCTTCATCACAAACAACATCCAAGCACCTTGCTCATCCTACGTGTACACTAGTCATGACCCTTGCAGGTTGACAACCACTCACTTGGTTGATCTGACTTCTTCATGTCAATACATCACTTACTAGTTGACATCCTTTCCTTACCGGTGTCCTGCAACACAAGGTGATATCAAATATATCTCAACTTGTATTCCTCTATGACAGTGTTGCACATACATCTCTCATATCGATAGTCATCCCATACTAGTTGACATCAATGACAACCCAATACCAACAAATGATTAGTATATGATCATCAATAACATAAACATAAACACAATGATCTTCCTTGCTCCTCTTACAACCAATATTCAATAAAAAAGCATCAAACTTTTGGTACCACATCCTAGGTGACTATTTCAAACCATACAAAGATCTCTTTCACTTGCAAACCAATTCTTCTTTCCCTTTCACAACAAAACCATCAAATTGTCGCATAGAAACCTCCTCCTAAAGATCCCCATGCAATAATTTTTTTTTAACATACATTTTCTCTATTTCAAAATCACAAGCACTAGTAATAAATAATAGGAGTCTAATAGAAGTAAATTTTGTAACAAGAGTGAAAATTTCACCAAAATCAGCTCCCTCTCTCTAGGAGTAGCCCTTGGCCACCAGTCTATCCTTGTATCGCTCAACTATCCATCTGCTTCAAACTTCTATTTAAATACCCACTTGCATCCAATAGGCTTCCTTTCTTTAGGAAAAATTACAATATCCTAGGTGTCACAAATGTCTAAGGCCATCATCTCCCCCTTCATGGCCTGCATCCAAGACTCACTTTCCTTTGAAGAGCGAGTCTCCCTAAAGAATATAGGTTCATTGTTAGTACTTAACAAATAAAATATACAATGGAATTTGGTGAGCTATACCTATCAATTGGATTTTGTTTTCTTGTGGACCTCCTCAAGGTATAAGTAATATGCTCAACTTGTTCATCTTACTTTGTATGTTCATTATGCACATCATTTGAGCTCTCTAAACCCTCTTCTTATTCTCCATCCTTAGATCCATCTATCTATTCTTCCACATGTGCATCTTCTTACTTCTCAATGTTTATTTCAAAGTGCACTATTTTTATCTTCTTCTTTGGTTGTTCTTCACCCAAGTAAGCTCTAAAATCCTTGAAAATAACATCTTTAAAAAATAATCATTTTTTGATTTAGTAGATTTCAAAGCTTATAATCTTTTACATTCTCACCATAACCGTCAAAGATGAATTTATAAGCTTTTGAATCTAGTTTAGATCACTTATCCTAAGACACATGAACATAAGCCTCACAATCAAAGACCCTTAAGTGTAAAATCAAGGCTTTCTACCTGTCAACACTTCATAAGGAGTTTTATCAATAAGATATGAACAAGGAGATCTATTAATCAAATAACAAGAAGCACCAACAACTTCTACACAAAAGCATCTGTCAAGATTAACACCACTCAACATACTCCTAGTTCTTTATATTATGGTTTGGTTCATTCTTTCTACTACTCCATTTTTTGGGGGAGTGTAAGGAGTATTCTTTTGTGGAACAATATCTACATGCTTACGGAACCCATCAAATTCCCTTGAACAATATTCACCCCCATGGTCAGTCCTCAACACTTTATCTTACTATCTGATTATTTTTCCACTAAGGCCTTAAATTCCTTAAACTTAGTGAAAATTTTAGATTTAGAAAACATAAAATAAATACAAGTGTATCTAGAGAAATCATCAATGAAGAAAACATAAAATGAAGATTTACCCAAAGAAACAACATCCATTGGACTAGACACATCTGAATGAATAATATCTAATGATATCTTTGCCTTATAGATTCCTTTAGGAAATGGCGATCGATTATGTTTACCAAACACAAAATGCTCACAGAAATAATTTTTGAAAATAGAATAATCAGAAAGACAATCAACCAAATTTTTATTTAGAATGGTCCTAAGACCTTTTTCACCAATGTGACCCAATCTCTAGTGCCACATCTTACATGTATTTTCATTGCTAGTTACATTGGTAGAGTTACAATGACTAGAGACATTAAGTGTAAAAAAATTCCTTATTCAAGATCCTCTAGCTATCACCAAACTTCCTCTTACCGACCTACAACCAAACTTTTCAAATATCACATGCACTCCAAAATCATTCAACTTAGAAATAAAAAGAACATTTCTCGCAAGTCTTGGAATATGCAAAATATTATGAATGGTTTTCTCTTCCATCATTGATACATATTTTTACCTTTCCTTTACCAACAACCTTCTTTGTATTATTGTCACTAAGTAAAACCTCTCCCACATCATATACCTTGTAAGAGGAAAACCACTCCTTGTGAAGAGTCCTGTGCTAGGAAGCATTCGAATCAATAAGGCAAGCATCATCACTAACAGTGTTAGCATACATAAATAAAGCATTAGAATCATCATCGGAGGAATTTTCCATGGAGGAATCAACATTATTTTTCTTAATAGTACATTCCTTCTTCACTTGCCCTATTTTCCCACAATTCCAACAATTTTCTCTTTCAAGGGGTCTTCGATCGTCCTTTAGACTTATCCCTCTTTTTATCCCCTTTAGGTCATTTTTATTTGGACCTTCCTTGCACATGCAAGGCATCTTAGGAGTCAAAATTCATAGACTTTCTTCTCACCTATTTTGAAAGAAGTGTGGCAATCAATCTGTCCATCTTTAGCTCTGTACTACCATTGATAATAGAAATAATAAGATTTTCCCAATATTCAAGCAGAGAGAAAAGAAATAAAATACATTTAACTTCATCTTGCGATTTAAAATCTATCTATGTAAGATAACTTATAATTAGATTAAAAGTATTCAAATGATATGTAATAGATTCACCTCTTTCATTTTCAAAAAATATAACCTTCTTTTGAGATATAACTTACTAGACAAGATTTTAGATTGATAAATGTCACCAATCCTCTTCCATAACTTGTATGCAGTGTCTTCTACAGAGACATTCAAGAGGATAAAATTATTAAGACATGAAAAAATGGTTTTGCATGCCTTCTTGTATAATTTATTCCAAGAATTATCATCCAAAGTAGAGTCTTCTAGTTTCTTTTCATGTCAAACTAGAAACCACTGATCTCTTTCTTCCAAGAGATCTTCCATCTTTAGTTTGTACATCTCATAGTCAGTGCCATTGAATTTTTCAATATCTATGTGAGAAGTAGAAGTCATGTATTTCAGTCCTTTTCTCAAATCTACAAAATGAAACAACAAAATCTCTCATTACAACAAAATACCTTCAACACTTAAAGAGAAAGGTGTCCCCCTTTTAACAGAATCGTTAGCTCTAATACCAAATGTTGAGAAACAAGGTGAAGAAAACTTGTAATATTAACTTTATTATATAATTAAAAATCTAAAAATATTATAAAATATTAAATAAACATTTGATTGCACCATTCAACATAAATATAAAAAATAACCATACCCAAAAGAGACACCATATTTACATGGAGAAACCCTTTCAAGAAAAAACTCCACCAAAGAATGAGGGAAAGTATATTATTATTCTTCAAAAGAGAGAAAACAAATTAATATACTTCACTACACTTCTCCAAATTATCTTGGAACTACTTGGAAACAATAACCAATTTATTCTTAAACAACTATGCCTTGGCTCCAATTTATAACCAAATGGGAGAGGAAAAACCATTGTTGGTTTCCCAAAATAAAGGGTTGAAACCACTTGCAAAAACCCATTCCTTGGAGAATGAATAGAAAATAGACATAAAAAAATAATAAATAACTCTTCAAGTGAATCCTCATGGGTGACAAACCCAAAGCCACTTAGTCTTTACACATTCTGAGTGCTCTAAAGCTTGCAATGATTGTTAAGAAGCCCAAATGGACACCTTTTCTCCTCCTAAACTTGATCTCCTTGTGCATGAACCTTCATGTCTCATTATATAAATTTTAAGGAGTGTATTTTATCTATTTTGATTTATATTTATTACCTTATCATGTTCATCTCTTGAAAATGCAATTGCAAATAGCCATGCAGTACATATATTTCATATTTTTCTCACATGTCCTTGGGAACACTTTCCAAAGAATATGGAGGTATATGAATGGCTTAGGAATTAAAGGTTCATGTCAACTTATCCTAATATTATTTTCCTTTCATCTTTATCTTTGGAGCGTCTTCAAAATCAATTTCCATTGGTTCCTTCCTTGTCACCTTCTATTATGATTGGGTGTGCACCTGATTGGTTTGTGGCATCTTCATCATTGAAGGACTTGGCGACATATGAGTATATTTTAGAGACATCATCATACTCAATTTAGATTCCACTTCCTAATTTATATCCAAAATGGGAAGAATTCCTACATTTGTACTTGGTTCATCTTCTTCCCAAGAGGAGAAATGTTGTTTGTAGGAATTGAACTATGTTTTGTCTTTCAACACTTACCATTTCTATAGGAGATTATCCATTATGGGGATGGGGGGTGGGGGTTATATTTATTATCCTTTATTCCTTCCTATGAGGAGATTTTTTATTGTATATACATGATGTATGCAGTCCTTGTGGGGTGTGATATAGTTCTCCATCCATGCATCTTGTATCTTTTCTCTCTTTTGGAGAGGTATTTTATCCCATGTGGTTTTCTCCTTTTCTCCACTGGTGAGAGATTTTTTGCATTGTACATGGGTACTTAACATGGCATGGTAGTTGAAATCCATATTACATAATAATATACTCCCTATGTTGCACTTAAGGATGGGTGTTGGTGTAATTAAGGTGTTGTACCTAGTGATAACCTCTCCTAGGTCCTTATTACACATATCACTTAAGTGTACTTAGTGATCACATTAAAGTTTATGAGAATATTCAATTTTAGTGGTTTTATCATGATATCAATTATCCACCTCAAGTGGATCTTCCACCTTGAGTGGACTTATGATACCATTTCTTTTCCTCCTTATGTGGCTGATAGGCTGTCATTTGATTAGGATTATGACACTTGTTGACATCTTGTATAATCCTCTATTTTCATGGTGCCTTTTATATGCAAGGTCCATTCTGCAAATTTTCAATTCCATTATCAATTTATCAAGCTTTCATTGTGAAGATTCTTTCTTTTCATTCTCTTATGGAATTTATTTTGGTCTTCCATTGATTCCAGGGGTGTTGTAGAGTCACCTAATACTATAATAGGCTTGAACTCTCATCTATGAGGCATTTTTGCTATGGCTCTATAGAAATCATAGAGAAAATCCTCAAATGAATAGTGAAAATGACCCTTCTATGGCCCACCTTTCAAGTATAAAGCTGAATTTCACCCAAAATTTCTTGTATTTTTTTGTGGTGATTTCAGATCATCTTCCTTCCTATTTTTCCCTCACTGAAATGGGGGAAAAATATTAGGGGGAATATACTCAAATTTTATTAGATTTTTCTTTTCAACATTTACTAATGCCTCTCAAGTATTCTACTCATTGAAATAGTTTCCTCCAATTTTAATTTTGGTGCTAACCTAGTTCACCTCTGCAACTTCTATAATATCCTTTTTTGAGGTAATTAATACATTTAATGCACATCATATGAGTTTAATGAATACATCTTTCTAATCTACTTTAATGCACTTGATCCCTTGAGTCAATCAGTTTACTGAATTGGGGAGGGGGGGGAATTTATTGTCACAAATTGCATGTTGTGCATTTATGACACTTTTGCATTGAGCCCAGAATTTATTGTCACAAATTGCATGTTGTGCATTTATGACACTTTTGCATTGAGCCCAGTTCATGAAAAAATTCATGATCGAGATTTCATCATTTTGACATTATGGATTTATAAGATGGGGCATTAGCAGCTCATGGCTCAAATTTGGGATTGATTTGGTCAAATAGTAGCGTGACACACAAATGTCCACACATCGCACAAACATCCTAAAAATATTCTATATTCAAATAGGTATATTTTGCATTAGGCCTCTTTTGATGTGTGCCCCTTCACTTGGACCCATTCAAAATGACTATTCCTACCCATTCTAAGAAAAAAAACTCATATTTATCATTCATTTTCACTCTAACACTCTCTGGCACCCTTAGATCTCATGCTACCATATTTTACAACAAAGCTAAACTAGAATCCACACACAATCTCACGAGCAGTTGGGTCTTCTACTACACACAATCATGTTGCCATCTCAAGAGAGGGATTTACTGTGTAATTCTCTCTTATCCCTTGTATTTATTGAATTACAATACAATATTATTTTAGTGATCTCTAAATGCATTTATTATCTATTTGCATTTGTAAAGGGGAAAATTTGATTTGGCAATTTGAAACATAGAAGGAGAAATCACCAAATCAATTTTCACTTTGGGGAGGAATTCCTTTACATTCAAAAGAGGGGGTAAATCCACTAGATTAAGTCACTAATTAGACTAGCACTGAATACTAAGTAGATAAATTGAAATTGAAAGTGTTGGAACCTCTTTTGTAAGTTGACTAGTTGAATTAAGACTAAGTACTAAAAATGAAGACAAAATTGAGAAAACAGTGAGCTACAGGTTCATGATTTTGTTGTGCACCTGAATCTAAGAATTATGAGATGATTCAGAGATGCTCTGCAAAAAATGCCAAAAATAGCAGGGACCAAGTGCAAGGACTAGGACACCCCCTCTTGGTCCTCTGAAATTTCCAATCGTCAAAAAAGGTTGTTTAGTCTTTGTGTTTGAAGCTTATTTCCAGAAGTACAACTACACATATGTTTCCTGCACATATGAGGAAAGAGAAATGTGTTGGGAATAGGGGTATGCCTGAGTCAAACCTTGGTTGAGGAATCAACCTTGAATGAAATATTGCAAATATTGAAGTAAATAATGGAAAGGTATACCTTAGATCTATAATGATTGATAATGATGCTTTTCTTCTTGAATGTAATCACATATGTTGTATGAAATGGCATGAATATGACAAAACCCGAACACACACACACATGCTTGCAAAATGAACGATGTAATATTGCTCCAATGAAGAACATGCAGCCTTGAAGAATGCTTGATGTAGTCTCCTTTCCTTCTCCACCTTACTCACCTATATGCTCCTTATTCTTGTTATAATTCTATCCCTCTATCTCCAAATGAGAGGGGGAGACCTCCTTATGTATTGTTGAACACTAGATGTCATTGAGAGGGGGGGGGGGGGGGTGAATCAGTGGTTTCCAAATCTTTTCCCTTTTCTATCCTATGTGCATATATTGGTTTACTAATCTAATATAAAGAAGATATACAAATTAGATGAGAGGATAATAAAAAATCAATCACACATAAAAGAGACATCTCATAACACCAGATGTATGACGAAAACCCAAGATGGGAAAAACCTCGGTGAGAAATGTTGTTGGAGACTACTACTCCAATCCAGCCTCACAATGAAAACCTTGGTTACAACATTTAGGGCACCAACCCAAGGATTACCACTCCTTCTTTAGGGAACCAACCCCTGCACCGAGCTCCAAATCAGTGATCTACAATAAACATATATCAAATACAAAAGTAATATCCTTGTTACAAAATAACTTTGTAACTCTTATTAAAATCTCTCCACTGGTTCTCCTCTCTCCAATTCTCTATTAGTTCTATGCTCACCTTCTCATTGTTAGAACATTATCTCCTGCTGCAACTCACTCTATGCTCCAACCATACCGATTCAGCCTCTTCTTCTTCTCTACCAGTTCTTCTCTATGTCAGTTCTCTTTTCTCTCAGTCAAACTGTTTCTAGCCACCACCGGTTTTCTTCACTTAGTCAGATGTCTACTATTTGATTACTATCAGTTCATAGCTTACTGACACTTCACTGCAATCTTCTCTACAATCCTATATGACTCTTCTCTTTTGGTTCAGTCACCACCTATGTACTCCTCTATTAGACTTAATGGTAGGCTACCAATTGTCTCACTCTCATCGATTGAACTCTTTGGACTGGTTCTCTCTCATACACTCAATCTCTTCTTTGATTGACATTGAGAACTTGATTGGCTAGCTCTCTGGTTTTTCTCCCTTCACTGGATTTTCTCCCTTATGCAACAACACCATTTATATCTTTGAATCACCTTCTTATATCCAAACTTTCTTGCCTAAATGTGAGTTCAAACATATGCATTCTAGGGTTTTTTCGATGCACTGAATTTGCATCAAATTTATTGTCTGATCACCATGACATATCATATCCAATCAGATATCATGTCCTTGATAGATGATCAACACCCCATCAATGAGCATCACCATTTTTTTTACCCTGTGATTTAGGTCTTCTATCTTTAGCCGTATGTAGCATTATTTTTGGCCTTGTGTTTAGTCAATCACATGCATGATGTGGTCTCCTTCACCCACTTCGATCTTCTAGATCAATCTATCCTGGATCTCTGTTGTTTTTGGAATCTCAAGTTGTAATCTTTTGTCATCCTTCCTTGAGCTTCGTAGTTGCCATTTAATGTTGGACCAACCACCAACGACCTCACCAACACACCACACCAACCTATGCATGTATTCCACTTCAACTCCACGTGGCCCCTTTACCGGCATCCACCTTTTCTAGGTCTTCTGTATTAATCTAGACAAGATCACTGACCAACCACACAACCGGGTTCATCTACTGATTCACAAACCCTGTCGGTTATACCCTAACTAGTCTACCTTCAACTCTACACTTTGCTTCTCTTCTAGTGGAACACCTAAACCAATCAACACACTTGCCAACCTACCTCATACACATCTTCAATAGATGGGAGCCTTTCACTTCTAAACCTTCTCAGCTTACCAGTTGTCATCTATATCGGTAGTATCTTTTGCATGTATATTGGTAAGATATCATACACACCAGTGACACCAGAATTCATCTACATTCCGCCAACATCCTCTATCTACAATTGTTCACCATTTCCTTTATCTTCATTATCTCGGACATCATCTCAACTAGTTTGTCAAAGTGACAAGCATATCCTTCCTTCTCTGTACCAACAACTCATCATGTCTACTCGGTTGATCTGGTGCATATCTCTGATCTCATGCACCTAAGGCAACTTAGTGTTTCACTGGTTGATCTGGTGTGAGCCTTCAATCACCTATCTTTAATTCTTATGTCTTATCTCAGAGAGATATGTTGCATTCCATGCATATTGGAAGATAAGCTCAGTATTTCCACTTACCGATGGGAGAGGATCCTTGTCATCTCATTCTCCTTTTGAAATTGCACTGACATGCCTTAGCTAACATTGATCATATACATCTTCAATCAGACACACATGATCCGATTGAGTACGCTCACTCTCATAATTCTCTTAAACTGGTGGGAGTCCTGCAAATTGACATCCAACAACATATCAGTGGCCTGCACATACTTCCCCTCCAGTGTTGATGTGATTTTTGTAACATTTTGTCTCTTCATCACAATCAACATCCCAACATCTTTCTCTCTTATAAATATCATTTTTCATCTTCATCAATTATGATGCCATGTTTTCATACTAGATTCATGCATTACTTGTTTGCATCACTTTGCCTTCTTCAACCATCAACATGTCACTTCACTGGTGGTCACTTCATGCATAGCAGTTGACATCAATAAAAGCATATCAACTATTCTCTCATACCATTTTTCATGCTATACTGGTTTACATAAATGACAACACAATGACAACATATACTTGGCTATCGTCAAACATTAATTTTCTAAAATGGGCTGACATGAGGAATTGTTTTCCCGCTCAAATTTGAGATAGGGTCTAGGCCTAAAATGGGTCCTAATTAGGGAGGACCAGGGCATGGCGCCCTGGTCCTACCCCAAATTGGGTCAGGAAAAAGGGGCTATGTAAGGTATAGGAAAAAAATGAAGCTTGATTGCATGGGTGAGGCACAAATAGGTCTTGATCAAGCATGAGGATGAGAACACTAATATGAGGGCCCCAAATGCAGTCAAAATTATAAGGGGTGCAAGTTTAGAATGATACATTTAGCCCCCACTTTAGCGAGAGTATGAGCTTACGCAAATACTCATAGTAAAGTAGAAGAAAGAGAGATGAAGAAGATGAGGAATGTGGAGAAAAATCAAAAGGAGTATAGGATATTAATAATTTTGAGGAACTAAGCCCCCAATCTTAGGATCTTAATTCACTCAAACATATGAAAGGGCACACAAGACAAAAAAAATAAAAGGAAATCGAAGACAAAAAGACAAACAAAGGAAAAAGACACTAAATGACAAACAAAGGCAAAAGACACAACAAAAGCTAAGAACCAAAAACAAACAAGACCTCAAGTCAACTAGCCGAAGAGACCTCGATATCAAAATATCTCAACAAATAATATCATTCTTGAAAAATGCCATCTCGCGAACACAAGAGATCACATAAAAGATCAAAGAAAGAATCATCCATGAACTATCAATAGAAACTATGAGTCCATGAGGGGAAGAAGAGAGAACGTGAATACACTCTAGAGGTGTTTATCTAGGTGATCCATGAGAATAATGATGACAGAGGGCATGGAATACTTTCCCCTAGATGTTTTTATCTAGGTGATCCATGATGAGAAAGAACATGGACAACTCACCCCTAGATTTTTTTATCTAGGTGATCCATGTGGGGATGAGAGTAAGAATAATCTAGTTGTTTTTAGTTCGTTCCACCCATCCTAATGTATGTGTGCAAGTGATGTCTAGTTTCAAGTGTATAGCACCTCGTGTAAGAGTTTTTACTCTATTTTTTAGTGTACTTCAACCTATTGAAGACATGTAATGTAAATGCAAATGCCAAGTGATGAAAGACAAATACATGTCTGGATTTGAGGCCATCCCATTTAAGAGTCTCTGCTCTAGTTTTGGTGATGTGTAACCCCATATAAGACATATATAAAATGTTGTGTCTGGTTTTGAGTGTGAAGAATCTCATTCTACTCGAGTTTGTTTACTCTAGTTCTAAGGATGAACATCCTGTTTAAGACATGCAAAAATGATATGCAAAAAGTATAGTACAATATGATACAAAGGGAGTGATATGGGTGCCCCCCTTAAGATGTCACCATAGTAATTTTATATTGACGTCTTAAGGAAGCTAAAAAAGAGGATACCATCTTTCAACACCAAGGAGATATCCTTTAGGCAGAAATGTCATAAATCTAATCTAGAGAGGAATACTCTTCAAGAAAGGATAAGATAGTTGAAAAAGAGATATCTTTCAACAAGTGTAAAAGATATCATTAGAGGAGAAGAGATCTCTTCTCAAAAGACATCTCCTCCAAGAGGAGTTATCTTGAACAAATATAACATCTTCTACCAAAAGTACAGAAGGAGAACAAGAATTTATACCTTCCTCCTATTGCTAGGTGAAAAGGATTCTTGATGAAGGATTACACAATTTTGACCCAATGTGAGGGTAATTTTATGATAGATATGCATTGCCAAGTGAAGAAGAGGTTGTATCCAAGGACTTACACCACTTGCATAAGAGAGAATCCTTGAGAAAATAACAACTTCACGCAAGGAATGACACCAAATCATGAAACAAACACCACTAAACAAAGAAAAAGGTGGATCCTTAGAGAGAAAAGAGGAGAAATAATTGCCTCCCCAAGTGTAATAACAATGACAATAATTACACAATCTTCTAAGGAGAGATTAGGAATAAGAAAATGCACTCACATGAATAAATATCCAATGCAAAAAAAGACATTAGTATATGTAAAATGCAACTCTAAAGAAGAGGTAATCTTCAAAGAAATTGAGAGAGAGGGAAAGAAAGATCACATATTCCACTAAGGAGGAATTGATCATGAGAGAAATACCATTGCAAGAAAGGATATCAACACATGAAAAATGCAACCCCTAAAGGGAATAGTGATACATTAGATAGAAAGAGAGAGTGGGAACAAGCCATCCTTGCCCCCTAAGCAATAAGATAAGGATTGATAAGAGGAAATAATCATGCATTTCCCTACAAGAGATTATTCATAAGAGACATAGAATTTCAAACAAAGAATAAGTCCTAACAAGGGACACATATGTACTTGCACGAAGGATAATTCTATGCAAGAAGGGACATCAAGTTATGAATAATGCAATCCATAAAGGGAATAGTGAAACCTTAGAAAGAGGAAAGATAGAGAATAAATCATGATGCTACCTCAAGATATTTGAAGTTGAAGAAGAACCACCCCTAATGACAAAGAGCCCCCAATTAAGTTCACTACTTGTGTCATAGGGTGAGGAGTAACATGAGGTGAGAGGAGTGCTAAGGCACTACCTTTTCACCTAGAACAAGAGAAAGATCTATTAAAAGACATATACAAGCAGGATCGTATTGTTCTTGAAAAAATTCCTTAAATGCTTTATACTTTCCAAGAGAATGAGAACCACCATGATGAAAAAGACAATGTCCATTACCTTCTTTATGCTTAGCACTAAACTTCACAAAAGGAAAAACAACATTCTTGTCATACTTCAATTTCTAAAATATTCTTGTGGTCAATTTTCCTTGATCATCAATAGTTGTAGGCTTATTCTTTTGAGATTGAGGACAAGAGTTGTTATTAGAATAAGAAGGATTCCCATCAATTATTTTAACTTTACCACCTTCGATAAGCTCTTTCATTGAATTTTGAAAATCAAGGCAATCATCAGCATGGTGATCATGGGTTTTATGAAATGAACAAAAAGGAGGTTTTGAAGAAGAAGCACGTTTAGCTAGATGAATGGCTTGTTGTCTTGCAAGATGATTTTTGAAGTCTTTAATCCTAAGGAGTTCATCCATAGTAGATTTATTATCATGTCTTAGGCCTTCTGTACTAATTTGTGTAGGAGGGTTTATTGGGACTTGAATTCCTTGTTCAAACATTCCAAGTCCTTGTCCTCTAAAACCTTGTTTTGATATTATGTTAAAGCAACTCCTACAAGAATCCTTTAATTGAGAAGGTGAGGGAACATTATAATAAATTTATTTTTAGTTTTTAGTGTAAGGATTTTTAGAAGGAATGAAAGGATTAGTAGATGAAGAAGGAATATCTTGTGGAGGATGATTTTTCAGTTTTTTCATCATTTGTATCCTTTTGGTAGATTGGGAAAGAATATCCTTATTATCTAAGGCCACATATTTATTTAATGTTGTATAGGGAGAGAGATCATGAATTAAATGCATGACATTATCTTCTCTACAAATTTTTTGATGTTTAAGATAGGATCCATGATAATAAGGATGATCTAGAGAGATGGAAACACTAATGTTTTGATCTTGGCCCCCTTGCACAAGGCTATGTGTATGAGAAGAAGATGGGGTCATGTTGCTCTTCAATGCTTTCTCTCCATTAGAGAGATCATTGATAGGAGTATTAGCTCTTTCTTCTTTCACATTATATACCCTATGAGAGGTACAAGTATTAGGTTTCTCATTGTCATCTCTAGGATTAGGATCTACAAAATCTTTTAGGTGATCTACGTATGAAATGCTTTTGTCCAAAAAAATCACCATAATATGACGTACATGATAAATGAAAGCTTTGCGATCTAATTTATGAAAAGGAATCAACTTGGAAATCTGAAGAATACAATATGTCCAAGTGCTATGAATGAAAATAAATAACATGAAGTGAAAGAAGCCATTATCCAACACATGATTATAATAATTGTATGTAAAAAGAAATGTAATCGTATGTGAAATAGCAAATAGATAAAATCCATTAATTGTCACGATAAATAAATTAGGATTTTATAAATAAAACCTCTTAATTTATGTAAATTGTTAAGACCCATAAAAAAAAAAAAATTGAAAAATGTGCAATGAAATTTGGAAATGGGAATTTGAATTTGAATAATGCAAAATTTTAGAAAAAATATTATTCAATTTTTAAAAAACTATGCAACCTCCTAGGAAATTTAAATTTATAATTAGGGCTTTGAAAATAACCCCTTAATTTAAATTTAAAATTACTCACTAGAAGATTTGAATTTACCCAATAAAAATTTTAATTTAAAATTAGTGCTTTGTTAGATAACCTCTTAATTTAAATTTAAAGTTTGAAATGGTCCACAAGAAAATTAAATTTTCTTTTGTATTAAGTATCATAGAATCACAAAGCTCATTTTTGCTCATTGGAGCATCCACGTTACAAACTTATTACAAATACCAGCTCCTTTTGAGCAAACTTATTACAAATACTAGCTCCTTTCGAGCACCAAACTAGAAACAATAATTGGAAGACCAAGGGTCACAACTTAGAAATCCACTTTAAACAATGAGACAAATACAACCAATGGAAGACCAAGAGTCACAACTTAGAATTCTACACAAAGGTGTCCCTCATGGGAGTTGAACTTGAGTCTCCACATTGAGAACACAATGCTTTAACCAACTAAGCTCAACCCCTTGGACAAGAAAATTAAATTTAAAATTAGGGTCTTGTAGATAGAACCACTTAATTTTAAAATTAAATTTGAAAATAGATCTAAGATTGGAATTTGGAAATAGAAACATTGGAAAATGCACAAGAGTAATTTAAATTTAAAAAATTAGGGTCCTTTTAATTAACCACTTAATTTTAAAATTTAAATTTGAAATTTGATCCAATATTGCGATTTTGAATTTGAATTGAAATTAACAACCAAATTTGAAGAGGGAAACTCAAAATTTAAACAACCGACAAGCTCAAAAAAAAAAATTAAAGTTTTTTGTTTTTAAAATTAGGGTTTTTGAAATAAACCACTTAATTTTAAAATTTAATTATGAAATTTGACTTGTAAATGAAAATTTAAATTTTGAAATTGAAAAAGTCTCAAATCTGAAATAATTAATCCAAATTATGCAATTCACAAGCTCAATTTTGAAATTAAAAATTAGGGTTTTAATGAAATTAACCTCTAAATTTTTAAAATTTGCAAGGAAATCAAACTTGTAAATGAAAATTTGAATTAATATGCATACACTCAGATCTGAAAAAAAAAATCAGAATTAATGGTGTAAGGAGTCGGGTTCACTAAAATGTAAAGGGAAAAATTTGATTTGGCAATTTGCAACATAGAAGGAACAATTACCAAATCAATTTTCACTTTGGGGAGGAATTCCTTTACATTCAAAAGATGGGGTAAATCCACTAGATTCAATCACTAATCAGATTAGGACTGAATACTAAGTAGATTGACTGAAATGGAATGTGTTTGACCCTCTTTTGTAAGTTGACTAGTTGAATTAAGACTAAGTGTTGAAAATGAAGACAAATATGAGTAAAGAGTGAGCTACAGGTTCGGGATTTTGTCATGCACTTGGATCTAAGAAGTATGAGATGATTCAAAGCTTCTTTTGCCAAAACAACCAAAAGTAACAGGGACTGAGTGCAAGGACCAGGACACCCCTCTTAGTCCTCTGAAATTTTTGATCGTCAAAAAGGGCTTTTTCGCTTCTCTGTCTGAAGCCTATTTCTAGAAGTATAGTCGTGCACCTATTTCCTGCACACAGAAGGAAAGGAAAATGTGTTGGGAATAGGAGTTTTCCTAAGTCAAACCTCGGTTGAGGAATCAACCTTGAATGAAATATTGCAAATACTAAAGTAAATAATGGAAAGGTATACCGTAACATGACAAAACCCTAACATACACACATGCTTGCAAAATGAATGATGTTGTAGTGTCATAAAATTGTGACCCTCGCAATTTATGATTGCATTAGGGTCCTCACGCACTCAAACTCATATCCTCTAGCTTGATAGGAGACCAAAGAGTGCTTGGCTTGTGAAAACTGCTTCTTCCTTGGCCTCTGCATCACTCTGTCCGCAGTTTGCCCTGGAGAAAGGGGTAGGATAGGGGTGTGATGCCCCTATCCCCCCTTGGACAAGGGCGTGGTTCCCTTGACCTCCTTGGACAGGGTCATGGCACCCCTATCCCTGCCCTATTTCTTTCTAGAGCATGCATTGTGGGTTATATAGTGAGCAAAAAATCTCCCTGATGTCAGCCTGTGACGAAATTTAAATCCTTCAAACATGTATTTAAGGGGGCATTCTCTCTCATTTGCATAATTTTGATGAGTGGGAAATTCAAAAGAGATCATGCATTCAAGAGCATTCAAGTATTCAAGTATTCTTTTCTAGCATTGAGCATTCTCAAGTCTCCCTTCAAGGCTAGGTATCGCATTCAAGTCAAGGATTCAACCATTGAAGAGAAGATATTCCAACATACAATTCCACACAAATATTTCTATCAACATTGCTACTACAACCTCCCTTGAGGTGATTTACAATTCAGTCTTTCATTTACATCTTGCAAGTACTTTCTTTCATTACTTGGTTAATTCCAAAACTGGGGTTTCACCTAAAGGGAAACCCCCAATCCCAACACCTTTCCCTCTCTTTTATGTGTGTAGGTTACAGATGCATAGTTGTACTTTCAGATTCGGGCTTCATTTGTAGAGGTGGAAAACCCTTTTCATTTCTCGGATTTTTCGGAGGACCATGTACATTCCCGCCACAGTCTGGACAACTTTTCATCAAATTCATAGGGCGACTTCATCTCGACATTTTACTGCCAAATCCAGGTGCACAACTTTATCCCATATTCAGATCTCAAGTTATAATCGATTCTTTGTCACTTTTTCACTACATAATTCAATCAATTTATTTTCCAAATCAAACAAAGGAATAAGGGGATCAACTTAACATTATTAATTCATTCTGAATTCAATCTATCATCTTTGTGTGGAGATTGAATCTAGTGAATTACCCCTTATCTTCCTAATTTAATGGTGAAAAGTGCTTGAAGGATAATCAATAGTGAAACTCTCATCTCTCTTAGGGGGAAAGGGTTATTTTTCCTCTTGATCTATCACTCATCATTTTCCCACCATTACATTTTGGTGAACCCGACGTCTTGCACGCTATCATTTGAACAACATTGCATATTTTTCATTACAAGTTTCAACTTTCTGCACACTTAGTGGTTAATTTATTAAAAACCGTAGTTTTTCAATTTAAAATTGAACTTGTGATTTCTAAAAATTGTGTGTGGTTATCTTAGATCTGAAAAATTGCTTTGTTTGTCAAATTCAATTTCCTCATTGTCTTGTTCAATTTGCAATTAAAATTTACAAAATTAAGAGGTTACTTGTTCAAATCCTAATTTTCAAAAATCATATTGAACTTTTGCAAAAAATGGATTTCCTTTAATTTTTCAGATTTCTGAGTGTTCTCAGATTTGTTTTCAGTTGTACAATTCAAATTTTCAATTTCTCCCCTTTTTCCCAAAATTCAAATTTCAAAATTAAGTGGTTAGGTCATCAAACCCTAATTTTTAAAATTAATTGGATTTTGTGTGAATTTCAAATCAATTTCATTAACATTCAGATTCTTAAACATTTTCCAAGGTGTCCCTACCCATTAGATTTGACCCTTTTTAAAATTGCACTTTAGTTCCTCTTTTTCTTCAAAACCCTAATTGGGTCCTATTTTCACCTTTGTGCCTTCATTTCACCCATCTAGAGATCGTAAAATTCACCAATTTTTTGGGGCTAGCTTTAAAATCATCGTAATATCCATCCTTGCAAATTTCAAAAAAAGTTGGTTAGACCATGTGCATTCCCGCCACGAACCTCGACTTTTGTTCTGAAATTTCGGGAGACTGTTATGACTATACTTAATAGCCTAAATTCAGAAGCTTGGTTGCATGGGGGAGGCACAAATAGGTCTCGATCAAGCATGAGGTTGAGATCGCTAAGGTGAGGGCCCCAAATGCAATCAAAATTTCAAGGGGTGCAATTTTAGGATGATACAACATTTAATCTTCAATAATAGGGGTTTTCCTCCATCAAGCAGGGTTTGTTATATTATGCAATCTATTATTTTATCCAATCTATATGTTTGTCTTTCTATGGAGTTGGACACTGAAATGGGGGTTTGACTATGGCAAACCCCTATATAGTCCCAACATTTTTCCCTTCATAAGTGTGTGTAAGTGGTGAACAATTGTGTGGAGAGTAAGATCTTCATTGGTGCATTATTTTATATTTTCTATTCTTTGTTCATATAGACAACAACATGACATGAAAACATCCCCACAACATGCTAGTTTCTGAGGTTGAGGCTTCACTAGGTCATTGGTAAGAAATGTAATTCTCAGCTTTTTGTTCTTGTATTCAATTTGTTTTTATTGTTTTGTATATTCATTTTATTTAATACTTTCAATTTATAAGTATAGTTTGGTGCAATTAGATTTCCTCTTTTACATTATATTCCTACCTCAGTAGAGCACTTGTTAAGTGAGGTAACGAATGTTCATTTGCTCCTTGAGATCTCGTCATCTTGAGGAACCCCCTCTACACTTTCCTTAACTATTATAACAAAATTTCCTTCTTAGTTAGTATTGTAGCAACTATTGATGTAGTTGGATGTATCTTATTGTCAAAAGGGTATGTATTGGTTTCTTAGCACTTTAATAGGTTTCCCTTTCTATATTCTACCAAATCAATATACCAAACATTTTTATATGCTTGACCTTCCTATGCCTATTGATACATTGAAGAAACTTGTCATTTCAATATACATGTCACAATATGTGAAAGGCACTATTAAAAATGTGAGAAAGGGTAGATTGGTATGAGAGGAAAAATATAAAAAATAGTGTCATGAACTTGTAGATTAAAAAAATCCCTCCCAAGGAGAGAAAGTATGAAATAGTGTCATGACATTCCTTCAAAATAATGTTCACGGGTGCTGTTTATGGTGAAAATGGATAACAATAATAACAATATTGAAAGGCTAAATGAATCCAACCACTAAACCCTAGCCTAACAATGAACAAAGATCCACCATAACATATGAAGATAACCTAAGACAATGCAAATAACTCAAAATCACAAAGATTATACCATCACATGTCCAATAGGGTTTTGATCTCCATTCTTCCTATCTCCATTGATCTTGCTTGATATATTTGCTCTCAGATTTTTATATGCACAAGAGCTCAACAAAGAACGGAATGTGGTTGCAAGTGGAATTGTAGTGTAGCCAAGTACTCCAAAATCAGTCATTAGGATATGTCATTAGGGTTTGACAATGAAGAAAGCATCTCCTTAAATAGAAGACACAATAAGAAATGGAGGGTTAAGATTGAGAGGTGTAAAAAGAGAGGTCGGCTAGGATTAGAGGGTAGGTAAAGGAAATAATAAAATAATGAAAGAGGTAGGTAGTGTATGAATTAAGAGATGAATGACATGTGTCATGTGTAGAAAAAGATAATGAATTAATTAAATAAATAAAGATTTATTTAATTAATAGAAGAAGTAGGACAATTAAATAAATAAAATATTTATTTAATTTAGGAAAGGGATAATTTAAATAAATAAATGTATTTATTTAAATGAGAAATAAGGCTAGAAGAGGATAAATGAATTAATTAAATAAATAAAAATTTATTTAATTAATAGAAGAATTAGGCTTAGATAATTAAATAAATAAAATATTTATTTAATTAGACATGACAATTTTGGGTGTCTACATTTTGCCCCTCTTTGAGACAATGCGGCTTGTCGCGTTGTTTCAAAGAAGATAAGATGAACTGATACAGAGTTGCCCCAAGATGGGAATTATATGCCCCCTCGAGAGATTGGATGAAAATGTCTGAAAAGATTGCAGACAATCTCTCGATAAGAAAGACGGGATAGAATGGACTGATCGGATAAAGTGACAAAGTCACGGGATAAGGAAGACTGACTCGGAAAATGAGAGCTAGGGCAGTCTATAAGATAGACCATGGGGGAAAATAAATCCTCATTGTCATCTACACCGTCACAAGAGCTTAGTGCAAAGCGAAAATAAAGCAGCAACAGTCAGCAACGATGGCTTTTGTTCACAGATTCGATCGTGTTCGCCGATTCTAGAGGCCAACGGAGGCAAGAGAGCCAGTGAGTACCACAAAACCTCCTCGTACTTTGATGCATTTATTATTGTCATTAATTCATACTAGGTAATGTAATAAATGCACGTTTATGTCAAGAAAATGTGTTTGTGTCCAAAAATGTGAATTTGTGTCTTCCAGGTCAAAGCGGCAGTTCTGTGATGAACATACGCTGTCGATTGGATAAGCTGCTGAGAGGATACACTCAAGAAGGTCCTCTAGGGAAGACTAAGATAGATCAAGGCACTTTGTGATGAATAGTGAGTACCAAGATAAAGTACTTTGTGATGAACAGGGAGTACTAAAATATGAGCAGCACTTTGTGATGAACAGGGAGTGCAAATGTGAGTAACACTTTGTAATGAACAGTGAGTGTCACACACGTAGTACTTTGTGATGAACAGGGAGTACTACTAGGATAGATAGCAACACTTTGTGATGAACAGTGAGTGTCACTATGACTGACATGATTTGATTTGCTTGACTGCAGGAGTACTTGCCGATGCTGGAGTCATGGGAGAGATTCCCATCGACTCAGAGGTTGCGACCTGAGTTGACAGTCGAGGACTGAGCTGCGATTGAGGTTATGGGATTGAGATACATTCTGTATGTGCCTGAGTTTCGGGTGAACATGGGATTGTTGACTGCACTGGCTGAGAGATGGCACTCAAAGACTTGTAGTTTGCATTTGTCGATGGGTGAGATGACAGTCACCTTGGAGGATGTATATAGGATTCTACGGATACCGATCGATGGGGAGTTAGTACCCTATGATGGAGACAGAGATAGGGATGCACTGAGACGAGTGTTCTAGGATCTAGGACTAGGGATGAGGGTGGGACATGTGGCATGGGATACCATGACATGGACAAGATTAGCACTACCAATAGTGTTGGCAGGAGTTATCAGTGGGTTCCTCTGTCTGGATAGGACGACACAAGGGGTGACTGCAGGGGACACAGGGGCCAGGAGAGTTGATCTTGGGGTGGGTCCTTCTAGGGCTCAAACTCCATCGAGGCCAGGCGGCTCCGAGGGAGGGAGTTCATCATAGCCTTAGAGGGCTCCCTATGTATCAGTATTGTACCATTTTTGTATTGTAGACACCTGCGGGTGATTTTGTAGCCATATGATTCTTTTGACATCATTGTATCATGACACTTTTGATTATATATGAGAGATGATCCATTTTTGCGACAGCTATATGCATGTGTACCTATGTGATGAAATGTTCTTATGTGATACATGTTTTATGATATGGATGCTTATATGATGCAATGCAATATATTTTTGTTCTTTTATGTTGTATATGTGATGCATGATGCAAATGTGAATGTATGTAATGCAAATGAATATGATAATGCAAATGATTATTTACATAATGAAAATGTGAGATGTGCTAACATGTGTTGTATGCAGGATGTGATGCAATTGTGATATCTATATGTATGTGTGAAATGCTTATATGTGGTGATGTAGGTGTAACTATATGAAATGCAAATGTTTTTGGTGTGTCATTATACTCAGTCATGTGATAGCGGGCTACGCGGACTCGAGAAGGACAATGGAAGTCAATCAAGAAAGGGGGATGGAAGACAGAAGATATGAATGTGAAAGAGCTTCTTGTGCGTTATCATCATTGAGCTTTATTATGGCAGAATAGGTTATGACAATCGAGGCATTTGTTCGGCCCAGAAAGTCATTGTACCTGTTTGCATGGAGATAAGACAGTCACAAACAAGGAATGCCCCAGTTCATACTAGACTCACAGTGTCCTCATATCCTTGGAAAAGTCATAGCATTACTAAGAGACAATCCACAGACAGCAAATGCAAATAGGTAACGATACCCCATCCTCGCCTTTCTAGTCAAAGACATCCTGGAGATAGAATCTCTAGTCAAAGACATCCTGGAAAAGCTAAAAGACATGTCACTAAAAAGATAAAATCAAAAGAAAACCAAGACTCAACACCAACATCCACTGTAGTCCTCAAGTTTAGTGTCTCTTGTCACTTGTTTAAGTCTTATTCGATTGTGGTCACAATGTTCACTTTCACAAAAAGGATAGATAGCACTGAACCATATGTTGTCTGAGTCTGTTTGAAAGATTTGATTTTGTTGAAGCTCATTGTTGCTGCTGTGTCTCATTTGAAACTGATTGAATCCATGAAACTGATACTTTATTGTGGAGAAGATGGAACTTTATTGCGGATCTGGCGATGCAGATGTTTCTTTATTGCGGATTGTGCGCGGATAGACTTGAAGGAAGCTGGAAGAAACTGTACTCCTCGAAACATGTGATGTTCTCAGTTCCACACCCATCACTAGACGTAGGAATTGGCCGTAGTCACAGATAGGAGCCGATTTATTATGGATGGAAAGGGATGTGAAAAAGGGAGGGTTATGGATGGCTAACCAATCTTAGGTAGATCAATAACAAGCCATGATGGGAATGGGTAAGTTTATTGTGAGTGAATAGGTTGTGAGTGTGTGCAAAGTGAAAGGATGAAAGAGAATCCTGAAGGAGAGAGGAGCAATGTCTCTACGCATGGCGCTGGTGACCCAGTTTTCACCATGGTACTTGCCCAGGGCGCCACCGAAGTGGTTTTCACCGTTGGACGAAATTATTTCTCTTTACTTTTTTTCAATTTTTTTGTTGTCACAAGGCGCCCGTTTGCCAGGTTTTCACCAAGTAACGATTTTTTTGTTTTATAATTTTTTTTGTATTTTTGATTTTTTTTGTATTTTTGAATTAGGATGTTCCGAAGAGCTTATGTGTAGAACCTGCGAAGGTGCATGCTATTGATAGGATTCTCCAAGGGTTCACCTTCTGTAGTTGAGAGCTGATATGCCCCAGATCCATATACCGCTGTGATGATGTAAGGACCAAGCCAGTTTGGTTCAAATTTGCCCTTCTTATCTCTATCTTGTTGATTCTTGGGGTTCTCTCTGAGTACTAAGTCACCTACCTCAAATGCGCGAGGCTTGACTTTGTGATTGTAGCTGCATTGTTCCTTGACTGAATGATGTGTAGCTTGAGTGACTGTCTTCCTTGATAAAGGAACTGAGATAGAATTACTAGTGTGTGGACTACACAGGCCCATATGCGTGTCACCTAAAGAAGTTTGGGAATCACTGATAGCAAAGTCCTTTGAGGAAGCTCCATTAAAGGTCCATGATGTATCACTAGAAGGAAAAGGATGTGTGGAACAAGTGGATGAGTTATGAAGGCTTATGATTGTGAAAAGAAGTGAAAGTAGGATAGTATGATGGAGACTTAGGATCAACAAGTATGCTTTTTGACTTGAAATTTTAGAGCTTTTGCCCCCAGTTATTTTGATATTAGGGGAGATCAACTCTTGCTCTTTTTCTTTCATTGGATTTTTATCCTTGACCTTGATTTTTGCTGAGTCCAATAGCTTTTGATTTTGATTTGGACTAAAGCTCTTTTCTTTATTTTTGACTTTTAAATTTTTCTTTTCAAGGCTTGATTTGTGATCCCCAATGAGTAAGGGCTTTTGTAATTCTTGTTGATCCAAGTTTGGGAGCGAAGTGGAAATGGAATGAGTGGATGAAATGGTAAGGCTATGTGAGTTCTCAAGAGGGTTGGCGATATGCTCAATAGATTCTTCACTGGAACCACTCTTAGGACTATTGATATCAAGAGCTGCTTGCACCGCTGGAGGAGATTTGCATTCGGACTTAGTAGCCACAACACTAGGTGGTTCACACACAATTCCTTGGTCTTGCATATTGCTTGTAGATTGTTCTTGTCGATTGAATGTCTTAGGAGACTATGGGAGTTGATCAACATGAAAGATATACTCACCACATCCCATGTCTTTAATCTTGAACTTGTCTTCTTTTAGCTCTGCCTGTTTTGATGTAGAAGCTTTTAAGGATTCAGGATCCACATATGCCGATGAAGGAATAGCTTCGTGATTGACTGGGATTGTTATTTCTGATCTAGGTTGTAGATTGTTGCAATAGATGAATGGATTTGGATCCGCTTTGACGGTCACTTCAACTCCATTGTGTGGAAACTTGATACATTGATGATATGTAGATGGTATTGCTCTCATCTCATGAATCCATGGACGCCCTAGCAATATGTTGTATGTGAGATCCAGATCAAGTACTTGACAAACCACATCCTTTGTGACTGGCCCTATTCTTAATGGTAAGGTGACCGTGCCCTTGGACGAATGCTCTTCATCATCATAGGCCTTAATGGTGATTTGGTTTGTAGAATTCACAGCTTTGTCAGAATATCCCAATTGTCTTATGGTACTCAAGGTACAAATGTTAAGACCTGCTCCTCCATCTATCAGGACTCGCTTTATTCGGTGTTTATGTATGAAGGCTTCAACGTGTAAAGGTGCATTATGAGGCTGACTTATGGAGGCATCATCAGCTTCTGTGAATGTGAGGGAGTGTGGAATGGATAGGTATCCCACCATGGCTTGAAACTGGTCCACGTTCAGATCAGTAGGGACGATAGTGTCTCTCAAGATTTTGTCAAGGATAGCTTTATGTGCAGGAGATATACGTAAGAGCTCAAGAATGGAGATGAGCGCGGGTGTCTTCCCTAGTTGTTCTACAAGGTCGTACTCAGGCTTGGTAGATAAAGGATTGGTATTCTTAGTGGAGGCACCTGGCAATGTGATCTTACCTCGACGGGTTGTAACATGACATTCGGAGGTAGCTTCGGATGAAGATCCCACACCTTTTAGGACAATTTTAGGTCGCTGAGGAGGATTCTCAGGATTTTTATTTTTGATAGTAATGGTAGAGATATGATTGTCCATTGAGATGTGATTGATGGTAGAATCATAATTGTAAGGTGCTCTGGTGTAATTGGCTTGATCATCTGTGACTTTGCCTTTTCCTTTGTCATGTTTTGGGAATGGTTCCTTAAACACCTCATGTTCTTGATTAGATGAATGTCCCTCAATCTCAATATCTCCTCTGTCAATGAGATCTTGCACAATGTTTTTCAATCGATGGCAATTACTTGTCTTGTGACCCTTGCTCTTATGAAACTCACAAAACTCATCATCATTCCACCAATTTGGTTTTACCTTTGGTTCATATGGAGGAAAATCTGGGACTGTGATCACTTTGTTTGCTACAAGCTTTTTGAATACTGATTCAAGTGGTTCTCCCAATGGAGTGTACTTCCTTCGTGGTTTAGAAGTTGTTTGATTGTTCACTTGATTGTTGGTAGAACTTGATCCAGAAAAGACGACCTTGGGTCTCACTGTGTTGGCATCAACAACACCATCATTAACTGTGTTCTTGTTCTTGTTCCAAAATTTTGGTTTGTCCTTTCCTTTGAAGTCCTCTTTGTTTTCTTTGAATAGTTTGATAACTCCTTGTTCAATTAAGACTCTTTCTGTTGCTAGGCCCTTTTCAATGACATCCTTGAATGTAGACAAACAAGCTTTTCTGAGATCATAGCCAATAGCCTTGTTAACATTTTGTGTGAACATCTCCACCATTTGTTTTTGCGGAATTTCGCAAGAGCATCTGCTAGCTAGGTTTCTCCATCTCTGTAAAAATGTTGCGAAAGATTCTCCTTCCTTTTGTTTCGTATTGCACAAGGTAGTAACTGAGACATCTGTTTCAATGTTGTAAGAGAAATGCTGAATGAATGCCTCTGCTAAGTCGCCCCATGACTTAATACCAGGAGGTAATTGAGAAAACCATTCCATAGCTTGGTCACCTAAGCTCTATGGGAACAACCTCATTAAGTATGTTTCTTCTGCCGCTACCTCAATGCAAGCTGTGAAGAATTGTCTTATGTGTGCCTTGGGGTCTCCTCTCCCTCTATATTTGTCAAATTTTGGTGTTACAAAGTGCGGAGGAAACGGAGGCATTGGAATGCTCTTATCGAAGGGATAAGGGCATATATCTCTCATAGTGTATGTAGGTTTGGATGTACTCATGTCCTCCACTTTCTTTTGTAGATCTCTAATTTGTTGTTCCAAATTATTCTTGGGAGGAGACTGATTTCTTGTAGCATACCCCATGTTTGAAACACCCATTTGAGGAGGAGCTTGTTGCATGTATGGATGATACTGATCGTAGACATGTCCATATGGAGGTCTATATTGTTGCGACATGTATGGAGCACTTGGCATAACTTCTTGTTGGGGAACCCCATATCTGTTTTGTGTGTATAAACCATATTCAATAGGCCTTTCATTTTCCATTGTGTTGCCCCCAATTTTGACATGAGGTCTCCTTGTGTCAAAATTTTGAGGATGTCCTTGAGTATCCACTTGTTTTGATTGATTCATACCTTGAGCATGTGATTGAGCATAAGGCCTCCATGATGGTCCTTGAGTGTAAGTATCATATGTTTGAGCTTGTGTATGTGGGATTGCTAGCTTTTGAAGCAAAGTTGATGGTGACTCAGGCATCATATTATTCGGCCCTCTATTTCCTCCACTATTTGGTCTCCTTTGATCCATGTTAGGTTGAGTTTGTTCTGAGGGTCGACTTTCCATAAGTTGAGATAAGTCAAAATCATGCGGTATTTTAGCTCCACTTTGTGCCATCATGTTTAAAAAGTATTGACGATCTCTCCTCATTATCTCTTCAACCAATCTATTGAATTGAGGATCCATTATGGATTCTTGTATGTCTGCTGATAGTATTGAAGAGTTGTCAACATTGTCATTGTGCGTAGCATTGTTGTTTATAGCGTTTGCGCTTTCCACATTTGGATTGTTTCTATAAACATTCATGTCTGGTAATGTAGTGTGCTCAGGATTGTAGAATAGATCATTGTCATACTCATAAGAACTCATATTTACGGATTCTTGAGCTTCTTTAGCTATTCTCCTAGATTTTTGAAGGCGGGTTTCAACCATGAACTAGGTGTTAGACCAAGATGTGAGAGACTAGATGAAAAATATGAAAAGAGTATGGAAGACCAAGAGTTGTATGGAGTGTAAATGAATCTCGAGGTGTACTTGCAATGACCAAAGTGTAAGACCAAGTATGTAAGTAGTAGAGTAGGTGTGACTTCCAAAGAGAGGATAGTTTCTCTTGATGAGGTAAGCTGACCTTGACTCTAAGTAAGACCAAATGAGACCCAAAGGTAAGAAACCTTGATGAGAGACCACTTAGCAAAGTGTAGTAGTATGTAGTGTGTTGACAAAGTATGATGAGGACAAGCAAGTGACCTTTTGACTCAAGTTTAGACAAGTATGAATGTAAAATGAGGTATGAAGCAATGATGGACTGTGTAAGACCTTAGAACAGGCTGAATGCTAGATTAAACCTGAAGAGACAACCTAGGAAGCTCAAGTATGCCGAAACTGATTTTCTTTGTTTGCTTGACTGTTAAAATTTTCAAATCCTGACACAGACGCCTCTGTATACTTCACAGACGCGGTTTTAAGACACAGACGCTACTCTGTTTTATGCAGACGCGGACAAAAACACAGACGCTATTCTGTACTTCACAGACGCATTTATCCGACACAGACGCGGTTTGAACAGACACAGACGCGTTTCTGTAACCTTAGTGCAATCTTTCCTATCTGTGAATTTGTTTTGCTGTGACCAAATCTGATTTTTCGACTGTTTTTCGTGACAAGAGGACACAATGTTGATGACTCAATGTTTGCAGACTGTTTAGACTCCAAAAGTGTGTTGTTTGATGTAAAAAGTTTTTGCATACACTTGAAGACACAAAAGACACAATGTTTTGCTTTTTTGTCTTGAATGTTTGAGTGTTTAGCATAAGACAAGCACAAATCTTAGGGCTGGCCAAGACAATAGTTGTTGATCCCACATGGGGTTTTACCCCCGAGGCTACGCTATTCAGAGCGGATACTTAGATGCTTGACCTCACTGGCTCCACCCTCGGCACTCACTTCTCGGGTCAGCCAAGCATCAATCCCCATGAAAACTCCCCATGGCAAACTTTGTATCTCTACTAAGAACCGTATGTGTGTGGGCCGCTACCAGAGGTCCGACCTCCTGCCCCAACAACTAGAATGATTTGGGCTTCTAAAACAAAAAGGTGCTAGTAAGGGCATCCGCTCGTGTGGCCATACATGCGGCACTTTTAGCTCTGTAAATACAGAAGGCTCCCAGCCGGTAGGGGTTACGCCCTACAAATGATCAAATAAATTTGATCAAACGGGTTTATAGGGAGACATAGTGTCGGTATGAACTAATCAGCACACGTTATTCATAGTTTTCACCATGAATACATTTGATTATAGTGGTTTGGATGAGGTGGGTTTTTCTCGCTACCACTTGGGTCGTTCTCTTCTCACTAGTAGTCCTAATGACCACACGGGAAGACAGGCCCTCTAAAGATTAAACAAAAAGAGCCTATTGCTCAAGACACAAAAGACAATGATTCAATTTTAGTGCACCAATTGAAATGTTTGCTAGTCTATGAAAATAAGGCACACAATAAAAATCCAAAAAACCTTGCCAAGGACCTGCAACAAAGATTTATTAGTAGTTTGGATTGTTTCAAATGATCACCCCTTCCTGCAAGCACACAAGTTAGGTAAATTTTAGATCCAAAAGACTTTGTGAAATAGGGGCCTTCAATAATGCGTTTTGTTGACCAATTCAAAGACCTGATTCATCACAAATAAATACCACCTGTAAAATTTCAAGAGATTTCCAGAAATGTAAGAAAATCCAAAAAATTTGCTAATTTGCTCCAAAAATTAATTTTTTATGAAACATCATAAAAAATTCATATAAAATGAAAAATCGATCCAAAAAATCTGAAATTTTTACTGGAGATTTTTGATAGTTTTCCAAACCTGCACAAAAAATTTCCTGCAACAAATCCAAGCAGTTTGTGAGATATGAGTAAAATAATGCAAAACCTTAATTTTCAAAGATCTGATTTTTGAAGAATGATTTTGCATCAAATTTAAAATCACAAAGAACAGATCCTATGTATAATTCTGAGAGATCTCCAAAAATATAAGAAAATCCAAAAAAATCGCTAATTTGCTCTCAAAATTAATTTTTTATGAAAAATCATAAAAAATTCATATAAAATGCAAAATAAATCTAAAAAATCTGAAATTTTTACAAAATCTTTCTGATACTGTTCCTGACCTGCACAAAAAAATTTATGGAAAAATTAGAAGCCGTTTGTGAGATCTGATCAAAATAAATAAAAACCCTAATTTTTAAAGATCTGATTTTTAGGGAAATATTTTGCATCAAAATTAAATTCACAAAGAACAAATCCTGTGTATAATTATGAGAGATTTCCAAAAATGTAAGAAAATCCAAAAAATTCTCTCATTTGCTCTCAAAATAAATTTTTTATGAAAAATTATAAAAAATTCCTAAAAATTGAAAATTTGCTCCAAAAATTTTGAATTTTGGATTGAGAGCTTCTGATACTTTCTTCAACCTGCAAAAAAAATTTGGTGCAAAATTTCCAAGCCGTTTATGAGATATGATCGAATCTCTCCAAGATCTTGATTTTGTGTCCAAAACCCTAGCTGCACAAGGTTATTCTCCAAATTGTTTTACAAAATAGCAATATAGGGTTAGAAAAATCTGCAAAAAAAACATAGATCTAAGAAAAATCCATGTCCCACCGGGCGTGCCAAAATGTGTATGGTGAAAATGGATAACAATGATAACAATATTGAAAGGCTAAATGAATTCAACCACTAAACCCTAGCCTAACAATGAACAAAGATCCACCATAACATATGAAGATTACCTAAGACAATGCAAATAACTCAAAATCACAAAGATTATACCATCACATGTCCAATAGGGTTTTGATCTCCATTCTTCCTATCTCCATTGATCTTGCTTGATATATTTGCTCTCAGATTTTTATATGCACAAGAGCTCAACAAAGAACGGAATGTGGTTGCAAGTGGAATTGTAGTGTAGCCAAGTACTCCAAAATCAGTCATTAGGATATGTCATTAGGGTTTGACAATGAAGAAAGCATCTCCTTAAATAGAAGACACAATAAGAAATGGAGGGTTAAGATTGAGAGGTGTAAAAAGAGAGGTCGGCTAGGATTAGAGGGTGGGTAAAGGAAATAATAAAATAATGAAAGAGGTAGGTAGTGTATGAATTAAGAGATGAATGACATGTGTCATGTGTAGAAAAAGATAATGAATTAATTAAATAAATAAAGATTTATTTAATTAATAGAAGAAGTAGGACAATTAAATAAATAAAATATTTATTTAATTTAGGAAAGGGATAATTTAAATAAATAAATGTATTTATTTAAATGAGAAATAAGGCTAGAAGAGGATAAATGAATTAATTAAATAAATAAAAATTTATTTAATTAATAGAAGAATTAGGCTTAGATAATTAAATAAATAAAATATTTATTTAATTAGACATGACAATTTTGGGTGTCTACAGGTGCCTCTACATAGAACAAAATACAAGTGTATAATGTTGTAAGTTCAATGTTATAGTTGGTCCCTTTACAACAAATGATGCATCTTCCTTTTTAAAAAAGAACCCTTAAGTTTTCAAACAACTAAATTCCCACACAATTAGTGGTGTATGCATGAATCAAGATGAATATTTGTAGAATTTTAGTTTTGGATTATAATAGAAACTAATTGATGAGATCAAGTGCCATGCAAAATTTGAGTATAATAACTATGTATGAATTATTTTTAATGGAGGTTTGAATTCTAAACCAATGTGAATTAGGATGTGGTAATATTGGAATACGATGAGATGAAGAAAGAATATGAGGATCATAATATACCTTCAAAACATTTAAAATATGATATGTAACTCAATTTGAAGTATCATAAATTAGAAGAAAAATATCTTCAATGGTTTCATCAAGATAAAAAATGTGGGATTCTACAAACAAAAGATGTATGTTAGATAAGTAGATATTTTAATGATCAAGAAGATTTGTAAACCTACTCTAGAGAATCAGTGGAACCCCTTTGTGGATTAAATTTGATCTCTACTAAATCACTAGGTGGAGAGGAAATTTAGCAAATTCCATGTGACTACTTGGTTATGGCACAATATTTCCATATCAAATGTATGAGTATGAAAGAATAACGAATCTATAGAAGGATTGTCAACATAAATCTTTTTGTCATCTCAATATTCAAGATTTTCTCAATAACCAAGCTTGTCATTCATCTCATTGTCATATAGAGGATTCTTACAATCATCAAGGAGCTCAAGATACTCCATAAATGGATCCATTGGGCATGAATGCTCATCATGATCTCTATACATCTATGAATGTTCATCATGATCTCTATACATCTTCCAAATTTTGGTCCAAAGAGTGTGAGACACTTAATGTGTGAGATGGCTCATAATTTGTGGTCATCAACACTAGAACCATCATTCCAAAGGCATGATGATTATTATTAGAACATATGAAATTATACCAATGATTACATGGTTTTGGAAAAATTTCATAGAGATAGGAAAGATATGAATCAATCTAGATTTCATCTTAGGAATTATAGTTTTGTCTATCTAAGGTAATGACTAAGAGGTAAATCTAGATATGCATTTTTTACTTATATTTCCCAAATGGATTTCAAACTTTATACTGATTTTTTTATTATATAATATCCATATATAATCCATCTGAGGCAAGTACATGAAATTGTACTTTATACTTGAGTGCATTTGTATTAACAGTCCCACCAAGTCAGATCAACTAAGATGCCCCTAGAAAGTAAGTTTGTTGCACTTTATAATTACAATGCTAGATTTATTTTATATGTGGTTTATAATTTAAAGATAGTGAGAAAGATCAAAATATAATATTTGTCAGATTTGGCTATGGAGATATCCACCCAAGATCTAAAGGCCTCATGAAAGATTTGGAAAGGAAATGAGAAGATCAACATGACAAGAATAAATTTTATTCCTATCAATGGAAGCAAATATAAAACGATAATAGAATAAATAAGATTACAAAGGGAATTCCTTGGTTATAGGTCAAGGTGAGACATAGGATATCATAATATTATGACTAGTGTCTCAATATTGTGATATGAGACATAATGTGATTTAAGTATCCTATGTGTACCCTAGGTGAAAAATAATAATGTGTAAAAGGGACCTAATAGTGAAACTAGTTAGGTAATAACCCTATTTACAAAAGCACCCCCTGTCACCTCCCACCTACCACCCCACCACACCCTGCCCACCCGCCTCACCCACCCATTAAGTGCAACTTAAGCGGAACAAAAAAATACAAATATGCAAGGATACAATGATGAGTTCTAACTACAAGTCCTTGTTAGGTATCCATGTAAAAATACAATCTCTCATAAAAAAGAAAAAAAGAGGAGAAAACCTCGTGGAGCAATTCCCCTCCCCAAAAGAGAAAATTCTATATATATGCTCTCAAAGAAGATGAGATGGACAAAATACCATGTGAGGAAAAAGTTTCCCCCCCCCACCCCAAGACAAAATAAGAGAGACCATAATGCCCCCCTCAATGCATAATATGTGACAATGGTAGAAGTTTGAAAATGAAGTCTGAAGATTCTCCATGATCATCAAACAATATTCCTCCCCTTAGGAAGTGTTACCCTTTAAAAATATAATCATGACTATGTCAATCCCCTCCATGCTTGTTTCTCAAGGTTCTCTTTGTTTGTCTCATAAGTGTTTAGTAAAACCTTTATATAAATTCTAAAGCTAGTCATGCGTTCTCCACTTTTTCTAACCTTGGTCGTGGAATTGTAGATTTCCAAATGTCCCTGATCGCCCAACCTTCTTCTTTGCCTTGTCTTTTAGTCGCTCTCAAAGAGATTGTCAAAAGTTCAAAAACCCCAACCATAGGTTCTGAAGTTTGTGTTTTCCATGATCGTGCGACTTGTAAAGCCTTGCTCAAATTTTAGGGCGTCGCCACCATGTGGGGTCAGTTCTACGGACTAATTTTGATTTATCTTGTCAGCAGGATTATGTGGATGAAGGAACCATTTTTAAAGCAACTAAATAAATGCAGTATTAAAGACATGTCACATCATATGAGTACATCAATGAGGTGGTGAATGTTTTTTGAACCAACTTTCATTATTCACTTGTGCTTTCATGTAGTGAGCTATCTAGTTTGATCCCATGCAAAGAAGAATCCAAAATCATTGGGAGGGAGTGAAAGACATAGAGATAGAACACTTGAGCCTGGGAGAACTCTTGCGAGACCTTGAACAGAAAGAAAGGACCCCGTCGCGAGACAAAATATTTTAGAGTGGTTTAGCTTATGCAACTGTTTTTCCACCTGTCGTTCCCTATGTCAATTTAATTGTTGCATGTTCTAAAAGATATGACCCAGCGACACAGGAAATTCGAAGAGAGGATGGAGAGATCATTACACAAATCAACTCTAAAAGTGTTTCCCACGCTCTATACCTCCCTGAGAAAGAAGCCTCCAAAGACATGTATGTTCTTGCCATTTAGGATTATTTCCAAGCTCATGGAGATTGGTGCAAAAACTGCATTGCCAAGTCCTGGTTGAAGTCTGAAAAAGGAGGTAAGTCTCAATTGCCCTCCAGGCTTAGAAGAATACGTTTCAGGGATGAAATTTCAGAAATATTAGCTTATTACATCATGTAGTAGGAAATGCATGTGTCGACTCCTTTGAATTTTGGATGTGCTACTTTATCTTAGTGATTTGTAGTTCACAAAATTCCATCAATTGGGCCTTTGTAATTAGTTACCAACTAAATGAGCAATTGAGAAATTTTCAACAGTCTTTGGCCTTTAGCATGTGTTCATACTAAGTATATGTTCTAGCCAATCAATAGTCCATTTGGCCTAGGTTGGAATTGCAATAACCCTCCTCTACATGTCTGCCTATTTTCAAAAAAAATCCCTAGCTCACCTTGCAGGTCGGCATGCAAACCTTTTCCTGTGTAAATGATATCTTCCTAGTGGGACTTGTTAGGGAATTAGAGGGAAACCTCAGACTCCAAATTTCTGATGAGGACACTAGTTTTGTGATGGAATTTGGAAGTTTCTATACCCAATTTAACAGGTTCACATACCTTCGAATTGGGGGTTTTGAAAAAGCTACATTAAGGATGCCCCATTTTTCTGTTGATTTTATGATATTATTGGAGGTTTGTCACTAGATGGTCGTGGTTAATGTCAAATATTTGAATATGGGGAAGAAGGGATATTCCTTCCCATTTTCCATGTCTCACTTTTCTTGTAAAACAAATGGTGTCGCAAAAGGAGTTAAGAAAAACCTGGAAGAATTTCACTTTCACTCTTTACTGGCCAAGGATAGTTTTGGCAGCAAAGGCTATGTGAAACATTACTTGTATGGAGCTAAAAATTATGTGCATTGGCCAGATATTGAAGATTTTTGGAAAGATTGTTCTGACAATGTTGAATTATTTAGAAGAAGTTTCATGAGGCTCACTTTGCAATAAATTCATGCTTTTGGCATTTCTTTTAATATCCCTAATAACATGGTGGAAGATAAGGTCATTCTTGATCCAGAATATCACACTCTTGCTGACAAGGCTCCACCTAGGATTGATTGGTCAGAAGGTGAGCTCTCAAATTTGATTGTTGGCAATATAGCATTATAACAGACATTGAGAAGATTGTTGATGATTATGGATATAACTGATTAAGGATGTTTACTGTCTTGATATTATTATTTTTTCATTGATGCCAAGAAATTGATTTTCTAACTCAGTATGATGTTGCCATATCTTGAGAAGTATGATTTGAAGAATATAAAGATGTCGATAAAAGACACAGAAAGAATATGATGAATAAGGGGATGAATAAGGTATTCAATGGGCAACTATTACCGAGTTAGACAATGATGAGATCATGATGTTTAGATTGTTTTAACATCATACAGATGTTGTAAATTGTAAAGGTTAATACTATACTATGTTATCAAGAAAAGAACCTGTAGACACCCAAAATTGTCATGTCTAATTAAATAAATATTTTATTTATTTAATTACTTAAGCCTAATTCTTCTATTAATTAAATAAATCTTTATTTATTTAATTAATTCATTTATCCTCTTCTAGCCTTATTGCTCATTTAAATAAATACATTTATTTATTTAAATTTTCCTTTTTCTAAATTAAATAAATATTTTATTTATTTAATTATCCCATTTCCTCTATTAATTAAATAAATCTTTATTTATTCAATTAATTAATTAGCCTTTTTCTACACATGACACATGTCATTCATCTCTTAATTCCTACACTACCTACCTCTTTTATTATTTTATTATTTCTTCTACCTACCCTCTAATCCTAGTCAACCTCCTTTTTTACACCTCTCAATCTTATCCCTCCATTTCATATTGTGTCTTCTATTTAAGGAGATGCCTTCTTCATTATCAAACCCTAATGACCTAATGACCTAATGATCTTTTATGTAATTGACTACACTACGATCCTACTTGCAACCACATTCTGTTCTTTGTTGAGCTCTTATGCACATAAAATCTAAGAGCAAATATATCAAGCAAGATCAATGGAGATAGGAAGAATGGAGATCAAAACCCTATTGGACATGTGATGGTATATACATTTTGATTTTGTTTTACTTACATTGTCTTAGGTAATCTTCATATGTTATGGTGGATCTTTGTTGTTGTTAGGCTAGGGTTTTTGTGGTTGGATTCATTTAGCCTTTCAATTTTGTTATTATTGTTATCCATTTTCACCATATACATTTTGGCATGCCCGGTGGGACATGGATTTTTCTAGATCTATGTTTTTTACAGATTTTTCTAACCCTATATTGCTATTTTGTAAAACAATTTGGAGAATAACCTTGTGCAGCTAGGGTTTTGGACACAAAATTAAGATCTTGGAGAGATTCGATCATATCTCATAAACGGCTTGGAAATTTTGCACCAAAGTTTTTTTGCAGGTTGAACAAAGTATCAGGAGCTCTAAATCCAAAATTCAGAATTTTTGGAGCACATTTTCATTTTCTATGAATTTTTTATGATTTTTCATAAAAAATTAATTTTGAGAGCAAATGAGAGAATTTTTTGGATTTTCTTACATTTTTGGAAATCTCTCATAATTATACATAGGATCTATTCTTTGTGATTTTAATTTTGATGCAAAATATTTCCCTAAAAATTGGATCTTTAAAAATTAGGGTTTTTCTTTATTTTGATCAGATCTCACAAAAGGGTTCCAATTTTGACATAAAATTTTTTGTGCAGGTCAAAAAAAATATAAAAAATATTCAGTAAAAATTTTAGATTTTTTGGATCGAGTTTGCATTTTATATGAATTTTTCATGATTTTTCATAAAAAATTAATTGTGAGAGAAAATTAGCGAAATTTTCAGATTTTCTTAAATTTTTGGAAATCTCTCTGAATTATACATAGGATCTGTTCTTTGTGATTTTAAATTTTATGCAAAATCATTCCTCAAAAATTAGATCTTTGAAAATTAGGGTTTTGCATTATTTTACTCATATCTCACAAACTGCTTGGATTTGTTGCAGAAATTTTTTTTTGCAGGTTTGGAAGACCATCAAAACTCTTTAGTAAAAATTTCAAATTTTTTGGATTGATTTTTCATTTTATATGAATTTTTTATGATTTTTCATAAAAAATTAATTTTTGGAGCAAATTAGCAAATTTTTTGGATTTTCTTACATTTCTAGAAATCTCTTGAAATTTTACAGTGGTATTTTTTTTATGATGAATTAGATCTTTGAATTGGTCAACAAAACGCATTGTTGAAGGCCCCTATTTCACAAAGTCTTTTAGATCTAAAATTTACCTAACTTGTGTGCTTGTAGGAAGGGGTGATCATTTGAAACAATCCAAACTACTGACAAATCTTTGTTGCAGGTCCTTGGCAAGGGTTTTTAGATTTTTATTGTGTGCCTTGTTTTCATAGACTAGCAAACACTTCCATTGGTGCACTAAAATTGAATCATTGTCTTTTGTGTCTTGAGCAATAGGCTCTTTTTGTTTAATCTTTAGAGGGTCTGTCTTCCCATGTGGTCATTAGGACTACTAGTGAGAAGAGAATGACCCAAGTGGTAGCGAGGAAAACCCACCTCTTCCGAACCACTATAATCAAATGTATTCATGGTGAAAACTATGAATAACGTGTGCTGATTAGTTCATACCGACACTATGTCTCCCCATAAACCCGTTTGATCAAATTTATTTGATCATTTGTAGGGCGTAACCCCTACCGGCTAGGAGCCTTCTGTATTTACAGAGCTGAAAGTGCCGCATGTATGGCCACACGAGCGGATGCCCTTACTAGCACCTTTTTGTTTTAGAAGCCCAAATCCTTCTAGTTGTTGGGGCAGGAGGTCGGACCTCTGGTAGTGGCCCACACACATACGGTTCTTAGTAGAGATACAAAGTTCGCCATGGGGAGTTTTCATGGGGACTGATGCTTGGCTGACCCGAGAAGTGAGTGCCGAGGGTGGATCCAGTGAGGTCAAGCATCTAAGTATCCGCTCTGAATAGCGTAGCCTTGGGGGTAAAACCCCATGTGGGATCAACAACTATTGTCTTGGCCAGCCATAAGAATTGTGCTTGACTTATGTTAAACATTCAAACAATCAAGACCAAACAACAAAACATTGTGTCTTTTGTGTCTTCAAGTGTATGCAAAACAATTTTACATCAAACAACACACTTTTCTTGGAGTCATTGTTAGTCTAAACACTTGCAAACATTGAGTCCTCTTCAACATTGTGTCCTCTTGTCACGAAAAATAGTCAAATATTCAGATTTGGTCACAACCAACAACTTCACAAATTGAAAAAAATTTACAGTCTAGCAAACAAGAGCAATTAGTTTCGGAATTCTTGAGCTTCCTAGGTCATTTCTCCAGGTTTCATTTAGCATTCAACTTGTCTTTGGGTCTCACAAAGTCCATCATTGCTTTACATCTTGCATTACATTCACACTTTTCTAAACTTGAGTCAAAAGGTCACTTGCTTGTCCTCATCATACTTTGTCAACACACTACATACAACAACACTTTGCTAAGTGGTCCCTCATCAAGGTTTCTTACCTTTGGGTCTCATTTGGTCTTACTTAGAGTCAAGGTCAGCTTACCTCATCAAGAGAAACTATCCTCTTTTTGGAAGTCACACCTACTCTACTACATACATACCTGGTCTTACACTTGGGACATTGCAAGTACACCTCAGACTCATTTACATTCCATTCAACTCTTGGTCTTCCATACTTTTTCCATTTTTCATCTAGTCTCTCACATCTTGGTCAATACCTAGTTCATGGTTGAAACCCGTCTTCAAAAATCTAGGAGAGAAACTAAAGAGGCTCAAGAGTCCGCAAACATGAGTTCTTATGAGTATGACAATGATTTATTTTTCAATCCTAAGCACACTACATTGCCGGACATGGATGTTTATAGAAACATTCCAAATGTGGAGAATGCAGACACTACAAACAACAATGCTACACACAATGACAATATGGACAATTTTTCAATACATTCAGCAGATGTGGAAGAATCCATTATGAATCCCCATTTCAATCGATTGGTTGAGGAAATAATGAGGAGGGATAGACAATACTTCTTACACATGATGGCATAAAGTGGAGCCAAGATAACTCATGATTTTGACATGTCCCAAATAATGGAAAATAGACCTTTGCAACAAACTCACTCCAACATGGATCAAAGGAGACCTAATAGTGGAGAAAATAGAGGACCACATATGGTACCTGAATCACCATCAGCTTTGCTTCAAAAACCAGAGGTCCCACATACACATGGTCAAACATATGATACTTACCTTCGTAGACCATTATGGAAGTCTTATGCAGACAAATATGCTCAATCACATACTAATGCTAAGGATCAACAACCAAAACAATTAGATGTTCAAAGGCATGCTCAAAATTTGGACACAAGGAAACCCCGTGTCAAATTTGGGGGCAACACAATGGAACATGACATACTTGTAGAATATGGTATACATGCACAAAATAGATATGGGGTTCCTCAACATGAATCTATACCAAGTGCTCCATATATGCCACATCAATATAGACCTCCTCCATATGAACATGTGTATGATCAATATCATCCATATATGCAACAAGCTCCTCCTCAAATTGGTGTCTCAAACATGGGGTATGGTTCAAGAAGTTGATCTCCACCTAAGAGCAATTTGGAGCAACAAATCAGAGACTTACAAAAGAAAATGGAGGACATAAATGCACCGAAGCCAACATACACAATGAGAGACATATGTCCTTATCCATTTGATAAGAGCATTCCAATGCCTCCTTTTCCTACACACTTTGTGATGCCTAAATTTGATAAGTATAGAGGAAAAGGGGATCCTAAGGCACACATAAGACAATTTTTCACAACTTGTATTGAGGTAGCAGCAGAAGAGACATATTTGATGAGATTATTCCCACAAAGCTTAGGTGATCAAGCTATGGAATGGTTCTCCCAACTCCCACCTGGTATTAAGTCATGGGGTGACTTAGCAGAGGCATTTATTCAACATTTCTTCTACAATATAGAGACAGACATATCAGTCACTACTTTATGCAACACCAAACAAAAAGAGGGAGAGTCTTTTGCATCATTTTTACAAAGATGGAGAAATCTAGCCAGCAGATGCTCTTGTGAAATTCCACAGAAACAAATGGTAGAAATGTTCACCCAGAACGTTAACAAAGACATTGGCTATGATCTAAGAAAAGCTTGTTTGTCCACCTTCAAGGATGTCATTGAAAAAGGCTTAGCAACAGAAAAGGTTCTAATTGAACAAGGAGTCATTAAGATATTCAAGGAAAACAAAGATGACTTTAAAGGAAAAGATAAGCCAAGATTTTGGAATAAAAACAAAAACACAGTCAATGATGGTGTTGTTGATGCCAATACAGTGCGACCCAAATTCATCTTTTCAGGATCAAGTTCTACAAACAATCAAGTGAATACTCAAACAACTTCTAGATCACGAAGGAAGTACACCCCATTGGGAGAACCACTTGAGTCAGTTTTCAAAAAGTTAGTGGCAAACAAGGTAATCACAGTTCCATATTTTCCTCCACATGAACCAAAGGTTAAACCAAATTGGTGGAATGATGACGAGTATTGTGAATTTCATAAGAGTAAGGGTCATAAGACAGGAAATTGCCATCGACTGAAGAACATTGTGCAAGTTCTCATTGATAGAGGTGACATTGAGGTTGAGGGACATTCATCCAATCAAGAACATGAGATGTTTAAGGAACCATTCCCAAAGCATGACAAGGGAAAAGCCAAAGTCACAGATGATCAAGCCAACTATACTAGAGCACCTTACAACTATGATTCAACTATCAATCATATCTCGATGGACAATCATGTCTCTACTATTATCATCAAGGACAAAAACCCTGAGAATCGTCCTCAGAGACCCAAGATTTTCCTAAGAGGTTTTGGATCTTCTTCTGAACATACCTCTGAATGTCATGTTACAACTCGTCGAGGTAAAATTACGTTGCCAGGTGCCTCTACTAAAAATACCGCTTCTTCATCAACCAAGCCTGAGTATGACCTTGTAGAATAGTTAGGGAAGACACCCGTGCTTATTTCCATCCTTGAGCTCCTATGTATATCCCCCGCTCATAAAGCTATTCTTGACAAAATCTTGAGAGACATTGCCATTCCTATCGATCTGAAAGTGGACCAGTTTCAAGCCATGGTGGGATACCTGTCCATTCCACACTCCCTTACATTCATAGAAGCTGACGACACCTCCCTGAGCCAGCCACATAATGCACCATTACACATTGAAGCCTTCATACACAAACATCGAATAAAACGAGTCCTGATAGATGGAGGAGCAGGTCTAAACATTTGTACATTGAGCACTATTAAAGAATTGGGATATTCCGACAAAGTTGTGAATTCTACAAACAAAATTACTATCAAAGCATATGATGATGAAGAGCATTCATCCAAGGGCATAGTCACCTTACCTCTCAGAGTTGGGCCAGTTACAAAGGATGTGGTTTGTCAAGTCCTAGATCTAGATCTCACATACAATATATTGCTAGGACGTCCATGGATTCATGAAATGAGTGCAGTCCCATCTACATATCATCGATGTATCAAGTTCCCTCACAATGGAGTTGAAGTGACCATCAAAGCGGATCCAAATCCATTCATATATTGCAACAATCTACAACCTCGATTAGAAATAACAATCCCAGTCAATCGAGAAGCTATTCCTTCATTAGCATATGTGGATCCAGAATCATTAAAAGCTTCTACATCCAAACAATCAGAGCTCAAAGAAAAGTTCAAGTTTAAAGACCTGGGATGTGGTGAGTACTTTCATGTTGATCAACTCCCATTATCTCCTAAGGTATTCAATCAACAGGAGCAACCTACAAACAATTTGCAAGGAATTGGATGTGAACCACCTAGTGTTGTGGCTACTAAGTCTGAATGCAAATCTCCTCTAGTGGTGCAAGCAACTCTTGATATCAATAGTCCTAAGAGTGGTTCCAACAAAGAATCTATTGAGCATATCGCCAACCCTCTTGAGAAATCATATAGCCTTACCATATCATCCACTACTTCCATTTCCACTCCACTTCCAAACTTGGATCAGCAAGAATTACAAAAGCCCTTACTCATTGGGGATCACAAATCAAGCTATGAACAAAAAAATCTAAAAGTCAATAATAAAGAAAAATCCTTTAGTCCAAATCAAAATCAAAAGCTACTGGACTCTGCAAAAATCAAAGTCAAGGATAAAAATCCTATGAAGCAAAAAGAGCAAGAGTTGATCTCCCCTAATATCAAAATAACTGGGGGCAAATGTTCTACAATTTCAAGTCAAAAAGCATACTTGTTGATCCTAAGTCTCCATCATGCTATCCTACTTTCACTGCTTTTCGCAATCATAAGCCTTCATAGCTCATCCACTTGTTCCGCACATCCTTTCCCTTCTAGCGATACATCATGGACCTTTAATGGAGCTTCCTTGAAGGACTTTGTTATCAGGGATGCCCAAACTTCTTTAGGTGACACGTATATGGGCCTACGTAGTCCACACACTAGTAATTCTATCTCAATTCCTTTATCAAGGAAGACAGACACTCAAGCTACACATCATTCAGTCAAGGAACAATGCAGTTACAATCACAAAGTCAAGCCTCGCATATTTGAGGTAGGTGATTTGGTTCTCAGAGAAAATCCTAAAAATCAGCAAGACAGAGAGAAGAAGGGCAAGTTCGAACCAAATTGGCTTGGTCCTTACATCATTACAGCGGCATATGGATCTAGGGCATATCAACTCTCAACTACAGAAGGTGAACCTTTGGAGGATCCTATCAATAGCATGCACCTACGCAGGTTCTACACATAGCTCTTCGGAACATCCTAATTCAAAAATACAAAAAAATTATAAAAACAAAAAAATCGTTACTTGGTGAAAACCTGGCAAACAGGCGCCTTGTGACACAAAAAAATTGAAAAATCCAAAAAAGTAAAGAGAAATAATTTCGTCCAATAGTGAAAATCACTTCGGTGGCACCCTGGGCAAGTACCATGGTGAAAACTGGGTCACCAGCGCCATGCGTAGAGACATTGCTCCTCCCTCCTTCAGGATTCACTTTCATCCTTTCATTTTGCACACACTCATGACCAATTCACTCATAATAAACTTACCCATTCCCATCATGGCTTGTTATTGATCTACCTAAGATTGGTTAGCCATTCATAATAAACCTCCCTTTCCATCCATAATAAATCAGATCCTATCTGTGACTACGACAAATCCTACGTCTAGTGATGGGTGTGGAACTAAGAACATCACATGTTTCGAGGAGTACAGTTTCTTCCAACATCCTTCAATCTATCCGCGCACAATCTGCAATAAAGCAACATTTGCATCACAGATCCGCAATAAAATTTCATCTTCTCCGCAATAAAGTATCAGCTTCATGGATTCAGTCAGTTTCAGATGAGACAACAGCAACAATGAGCTTCAACAAAATCAAATCTTTCAACAAACTCAGACAACATATGGTTCAGTGTTATCTATCCTTTTTGTGAAAGTGAACATTGTGACCACAATAAAATAAGACTTATACAAGTGACAAGAGACACTAAACTTGAGGACTACAGTGGATGTTGGTGTCGAGTCTTGATTTTCTTTTAATTTTATCTTTTTGGTGACATGTCTTTTAGCTTTTCCAGGATGTCTCTGACTAGAGATTCTATCTCCAGGATGTCTTTGACTAGAAAGCCGAGGATGGGGTATCGTCACCTATTTTGTTTGCTGTCTGTGGATTGTCTTTTAGTAATGCTATGACTTGTCCGAGGATATGAGGACACTGTGAGTCTAGTATGAACTGGGGCATTCCTTGTTTGTGACTGTCTTATCTCCATGCAAATAGGTACAATGACTTTCTGGGTCGAACAAATGCCTCGATTGTCATAACCTACTTGCCATAATAAATCTCAATGATGATAACGCACAAGAAGCTCTTTCAGGGTCATATCTTCTATCTTTCATCCCCCTTTCTTGATTGACTTCCATCATCCTTCTTGAGTCCGCGTAGCCTGCTATCACATGACTGATTATAATGACACACCAAAAACATTTGCATTTCATGTAGCTGCACCTACATTACCACATATAAGCATTTCATACATACATATAGATCTCACAACTGCATCAAATCCTACACACAACACTTGTTAGCACAATTTATATTTGCATTATCATATTCATCTGCATTACATACATTCACATTTGCATCATGCATACACATATAAAACATAAAAGAACAAAAATATTGCATTGCATCATATACATATTTGCATCCATATCATAAGCATCACATAAAACATGCATCATAAGAACATCTCATCACATAGGTACACATGCATATAGTTGCCGCAAAGATGAATCATCTCATATATATATATATAAAGTGTCATGATACAATGATGTGAAAATCATATGGCTACAATCACCCGCAGGTGTCTACATCATCATACAAAATGGTACAATACTGATACATAGGGAGCCCTCTACGGCTATGATGAATTCCCTTCCTCAGAGTTGGCTAGCCTCAACAGAGTCTGAGCCCTAGAAGGACCCACCCCAAGATCATCTCTCCTGGCCCCTGTGTCCCCTGCAACCACCCCTCGTGTTGCCCTATCCAGACAGAGGAACCCACTGATAACTCCTGCCAACACTATTGGTAGTGCTAATCTTGTCCATGTCATGGTATCCCATGCCACATGTCCCACCCTCATCTCCAGTCCCGGATCCTAGAACACTTGTCTCAATGCATCCCTATCTCCGTCTCGATCATAGGGTACTAACTCCCCATTGATCGGTATCCGCAGAATCCTGTATACATCCTCCAAGGTGACTATCATCTCACCCATCGGCAAATACAAACTACAAGTCTCTGAATGCCATCTCTCAGCCAATGCAGTCAACAATCCCATGTTTGCCCAAAAGTCAGGCACATACAGAATATGTCTCAAGCCCATAGCCTCAATCGCAGCTCAGTCCTCGGCGACAACTCAGGTCGCAACCTCTGCGTCGACGGGAATCTCTCCCATGACTCTAGCATCGGCAAGTACTCTTGCAGTCAAGCAAATCAATCGTGTCAGTCATAGTGGCATTCACTGTTTATCACAAAATGCTACTCGTTATCTAAATGCACATAGCTATTTATCCTAGTGACACTCACTGTTCATCACAAAGTGTTACTATCTATCCTAGTAGTACTCCCTGTTCATCACAAAGTACTACATGTGTGACACTCATTGTTCATCACAAAGTGCTACTCACATTTGCACTCCCTGTTCATCACAAAGTGCTGCTCATACTTTGGGTACTCCCTGTTCATCACAAAGTACTCTATCTTGGTACTCACTGTTCATCACAAAGTGCCTTGATCTATCCTAGTCTTCCTAGAGGACCTGCTTGAGTGTATCCTCTCAGCAGCTTATCCAATCGATAGTGTATGTTCATCACAAAACTACCGATTTGACCTCGAAGACACATTCATATTTTTGGACACAAACACGTTTTCCTGACATAAACACGCATTTATTACATTACCTACCATGCATTAATGACAAAAATAAATGCATCAAAGTACGAGGAGGTTTGGTGGTACTTATCAGCTCTCCTCCCTCTGCTGGTCTCTGAAATTGGCGAACGCGGTCGAATCTGTGCATGAAAGCCATCGCTGCTGACTGTTGCTACTCTTCTCTTGCTCTGCACTTTGATCTCGTGAAGGTGTAGATGACAATGAGGATGTCTTTTGCCCGTGGTCTATCTTATAGCCTATCCTAGCCTTAGTCTTCATTTTCCCGAGTCAGTCTTCTTCATCCCGTGACTTTTTCACTTTATTCAGTCAGTCCATTCTAGCCTTTCTTTCTTATCGAGAGATTGTCTGCAATCTTTTCAGACATTTTCATCCAATCTCTCGAGGGGGCATATCATTCCCATACTGGGGAAACTCTGTATCAGTTCATATTATCTTCTTTGAAACAATACGACAAGCCGCATTGTCTCAAAGAGGGGCAAAATGTAGACACCCAAAATTGTCATGTCTAATTAAATAAATATTTTATTTATTTAATTACCTAAGCCTAATTCTTCTATTAATTAATAAATCTTTATTTATTTAATTAATTCATTTATCCTCTTCTAGCCTTATTGCTCATTTAAATAAATACATTTATTTATTTAAATTTTCCTTTTTCTAAATTAAATAAATATTTTATTTATTTAATTATCCCATTTCCTCTATTAATTAAATAAATCTTTATTTATTTAATTAATTCATTAGCCTTTTTCTACACATGACACATGTCATTCATCTCTTAATTCCTACACTACCTACCTCTTTCATTATTTTATTATTTCTTCTACCTACCCTCTAATCCTAGCCGACCTCCTTTTTTACACCTCTCAATCTTATCCCTCCATTTCATATTGTGTCTTCTATTTAAGGAGATGCCTTCTTCATTATCAAACCCTAATGACCTAATGATCTTTTATGCAATTGACTACACTACGATCCTACTTGCAACCACATTCTGTTCTTTGTTGAGCTCTTGTGCACATAAAATCTGAGAGCAAATATATCAAGCAAGATCAATGGAGATAGGAAGAATGGAGATCAAAACCCTATTGGACATGTGATGGTATATACATTTTGATTTTGTTTTACTTACATTGTCTTAGGTAATCTTCATATGTTATGGTGGATCTTTGTTGTTGTTAGGCTAGGGTTTGGTGGTTGAATTCATTTAGCCTTTCAATATTGTTATTATTGTTATCCATTTTCACCATATATAGAACCTAGTCGGTAAACCCTAAGGAACCTAGTCAGTAAACCCTAAGGTTATCGCTATCGGTTAATGAAGGCGAAATGTCTACTGAGTGAAGTTTAGTATTTACCGAGTTGTAACCAAGTTGTAACCGAGCTATAGCAGAATGCATTAAATGGTTACATGCATTATTTAATGAAGGAAACTGATGAGCTCGAACTGATTAAATGATTGGTATGCCATAAATATAGTTTGTTAATGAATCTATGGCAAAGGAAAGTCTGCATGAAGATCTATAGTTCAGATTGAACCGCAATACCCTAGCACAAGTTCCAAGAAATGTATGCAAGTTCCTAGGTGGGGTAAAATGTTTTCAGATCGAAAGATGCATTGAACTTGGACGAGTTTGAAGATCTGATGGCTATGATTGATCATGAGAAATGTGATCAAGGAGATTAAGTGGTTAGCTAATTGTTTATAAATAGGGAACTTTTGATTAACAATGTATGCGGGCAAGTTTATGCACAGGGATGATACATAGTGATTACCGAGCATAGAAGCTTGAAGACCTGTTTGAATAATAGAGTATAGAAGACCAACAGATGGACAAGATTAGTTCTATGTCTAGATTGTATTGAACAAATAAGAATCTGCTTTAGCATTTTAGATGTGAAGTTGCAGATAGATTTTTATTACTGTTATTTTGTGAAAGGGACAGAAAATCTCTTAACTGAGTGGACTTAACAGTCTTATTTGTAAAACCCTCTAGCAAGGTGACATTCTGATTGAGTGCTTGAAATCCTTTAACAAGGTCACTTCTAACAAGGTGAAGATCCTAACAGATCTGAGGGAAATCCCTTAACCGGGTCACATCTAGCAATGTGTTTGTAATCTTTAACAAGATTTGCTTTTAACCGAGCATACTCTAGAAGAGTATATTTCTTAGTGGGTTTGAAATCCCACAGTGGTTTTTCCCTATTTGGGTTTCCACATTAAGTCTAGTGTTATGAGGTTTATGATGTTTCTATGCTTTTGAGTTTGCATGTTTGACAGTTATTGTTATATTACTAAAGTATATGTTATCGAGGTTGAATCTGATGTTTTTATGGAAGATTAAGTTTTTATGATTCACCCCCCCCCCTCATCTTGTTGCCTATTGGATTTGTACTTACATTAAGTATCAGAACTATCAATTGGTATCAGAGCTTTGGACTCTAGAAGAAAAGTTTAAAGGCACTTGAGTTAAAGATCCAAAGATGTATAAGAGGGATGCACTGAAGCTGAACAAGTCAAGTTTCTCTACATGGCAGAAAAGGATGAAGCTACATCTATCAGGAGTTGGAGAATATGATGTATACTATCTGGAGAATGATTTTGTTACACCAAGCACCTATCAATTGACTATGGAAGAGATAAAGGCAAAGCAAGAACATATTCAAGCAATGATTGAAATAACATCTGCATTGACCGATTCAGAGTTTAATGATTTGCAAGGCTGCAATGATGCAAAGGCAATGTGGGATAAACTCATATCAATGTATGGAGAAGATGAACATGTTCAAAGAGAAAAAGTAGATAGTCTAAGAGGACAACTTGAATCTATGAGGATGAATGAAGGTGAGAACATAACTCAGTACAGTACAAGACTAAAGGAGATTGTCAATCAAATCAAAGGAGCAGGTGGAACTATTGAAGAAAAGGATATAATAAGTCAGTTTTTAAGAACCCTTCTACCAGCTTATGCAATCCGAGTCTCTGCAATCAATGAATTAAGGTCTATACCTAATATGCCAGTTTCTTTAGATGCTACTATTGGTAAGCTACATGCATTTGAGTTAAGTAACTTTGATAACAGTGGATCTTCGGTAAATAAAGTTGAATCTGCATTTAGTTCTTTTCATCTTGATGAATCTAATGATTACAATGAAAGAAAGTATAAGTACTCTGAAGGAGATCACAGTGGAGCAAGTGAAAGATTTCGTAAGAACATGGAAGAAGTACACAAACTGTATGAGGAAATCAGAAAGCAGGAAGAGTTTGAAGCACTATTAGCCAAAAGGTTTCTGAGAGGCAAAGGTAAGTATAAAGGAAAACTACCTTTGAAATGTTTCAATTGTGATAAGATAGGACATATAGCTTCTAACTGTCCTGACAAAGATTCTACTGAAAAGAGAGATTACTGAGATGACAGACAAAAATATAATCATTACAGAGGACACCGACACTTCAGAAGAAGAGATAGAAAGACATGTTTAATAGCTGATGAGGAATCCAATGATGATAAATCAGATGAAACTGATACAGAGGACGTAGTTTATGTGGCTATCAAAGATGGATCAGATGAAGAAAGGTATGAAGAAAAAGCCCTAATATCTCACATAAACACTAATGATTCTTGGATTATAGATAGTGGATGTTCACATCATATGATAGGAGATAAACACAAGTTTGTTATATTAGAAGATTATGATGGAGGCTATGTTAGATTTGGTAATGATGCACCATGTCCGGCGAAAGGTAAAGGATCTATAACACTTCTTGACAATGCAAGATGCAATGATGTTTATTGGGTTGAAGGTTTGAAATACAATTTGTTGAGTGTAGCACAACTAAACAACACAGGTTACCGAATAGAATTTCAGAAAGGAACTGTCAAAGTTCATGACAAGAATGGAAAGTTAGCTACTACCGGGACACAAACAAAAGGTAACACATTTCACCTTGACTCAACTCGTAACAAGTGTTAGTATGTAAAGATAGATGATACTTGGTTATAAAAGGTTTTGTCATGTAAATTTTGATAATCTGATCAAAATAAGTAAGAAGCACCGAGTAAGAGGTCTACCGAGTCTTGAAAAACTTGAGAATGTTATGTGCCGAGGATGCCAAATGGGTAAGATGACAAGATCAAGCTTTACAAGTAAGTCTTACACTTCTAAGGGAATTTTAGATCTAGTACACACTGATCTTTGTGGTCCTATAAAAGTTCAAAGTTATTATGGTGATAAAAATTTATATTATTTGTGGATGACTATTCAAGGATGATGTCAGTAATGTTTTTAAAACATAAATCAAAAGCTTTTCAAATGTTTAAATGGTACAAGGCAAGAGTTGAAAATGAAACAAGAAGACAACTAAAATGTCTTAGATCAGATAGAGGAGGAGTGTTCACATCTAATGAATTCAACTTATTCTACAATGATCATGGTATTAAAAGACAAGTCTCTGCACCGAGAACTCCATAGCAGAATAGAATAGCTGAGAGAAGAAACAGATCTATTGTGGATTGTGCTAGAACACTGATGATTGAAAAGAAGGTGCCACAAACATTTTGGAGAGAAGCAATAAGCACGGCAGTTTACACCCTGAACCGAGTACAATTGAAGAAAGGTACTTTGAAGACACCATATGAAATCTGGTATGATAAGAAACCTAATGTAAGTTATTTTAAAATCTTTGGAAGTAGATGCTATGTTCACAAAGATGATAGAAATGGCAAGTTTGATCAGAAGAGTGAAGAAGGAACATTTCTAGGTTATTCTTCTAGAAGCAAAGCATTTAAATGTCTGATCAAATCATCTAACAAAATAGTAGAAAGTGAAAATGTGAAAATTGATGAATTTGTAGAAAGAAATGATGAAGGAAATTCCAAGGAACCAGAAGACTATGATGAATTTGTCTATGTTCAATCAAGAAGTCTTACCGAGAAGACTGTTGAAGAAAATGAAGAGAATATCCAGTTACCGAGTGATGAAGAAGATCATACAGAGCCTACCGAGCCTATATTAGCCAAGTATGTCAGAAGACATCATGCACCAAGTCAGATTATAGGAGATAAGGATGATCCAGTGATGACAAGGAACAAACTGAGACACAACACATGTTTGATATCTGAATTTGAACCGAGAATAGTAAAAGAAGCATTTAACAGTGAAGATTGGATAAATGCTATGACAGAAGAGATTGATCAAATCAAGAAGAATGATACATGGACACTAATCCCAAGACCAAAGGACAAAAATTTAATCGGTACAAAGTGGATTTTCAGAAACAAGCTAAATGAAAAAAGAGAGGTCATTCGAAACAAACCAAGACTAGTTTGCAAAGGTTATGCTCAAGAAGAAGGAATTGATTATGGTGAAAATTTTGCACCTGTTGCTAGACTTGAAGGAGTAAGAACATTGTTGGCATATGCTGCTTTCAAAAACTTCAAGGTATATCAAATGGATGTCAAATCTGCATTTTTGAATGGAATATTAGAAGAAGAAGTTTTTAATGAACAACCTAAAGGATTTGTTGAAGACAAGAATAAAGATCAGGTATGTAAATTGAACAAAGCTTTATATGGTTTGAAACAAGCACCTAGAGCATGGTATGAAAGATTGCACTCTTATTTGATTAAGATTGGTTTTATAAGGACAAGTGAGAACAACAATATGTACATGAAGAATGATGAAAATGGAATACTGATCTTAGCCATATTTGTTGATGATATTATATTTTGTGGAAATGACTCTTTATGCAAGAACTTTGGAAATGAAATGAGCAAAGAATTTGAGATGTCATTAATCAGTTAGATAAAGTATTTTATAGGTTTACAGATACTGCAAATGAAAAATGAGATTTTCATTACTCAATCCAAGTACATAAAGGAAATCTTGAAGAAATTTGGAATAGAGGATTTAAAACCAGTAAGTACTCCTATGGATACCAACTATAAATTATCAAAGAATGATGAATCTGTATCTGTTGATGAGACACTTTACCGATCCATGATTGGAAAGCTACAATATATTGTTCACAGCAGACCAGACATAGCACATGCAGTAGGTATAGTTGCAAGATTCTCTGCAAATCCTAAGGAAACACACATGACAACAATCAAAAGAATTTTTAGATACTTGAAAGGAACTGAGGATTATGGCTTAGTATATCATAAAGGAAATGATTTTCATTTAAAAGTTTATACTGATGCTGATTGAGCAAGCAACATTGATGACAGAAAAAGCACAAGTGGAGGAGCTTTCTTTTTAGGAGAAAGACTAGTGAGTTGGCTTAGCAAGAAACAAGGATGTGTTTCACAGTCAACAACAGAAGCTAAATACGTTGCTATAGCATTGAATTGTACCAACATTTCATGGATCAAACAACTGTTGGAAGGTATAAATGAGAAAGTTACTGAGCCAGTAACTATATTCTATGACAATACTAGTGCCATTAATATTTCAAAGAATCCTATTATGCACTCTAAGACAAAGCACATCTCTATCAAATATCATTATCTTAGAGAAGAAGCTCAAGAGAAGAAAGTGGTGTTGGAGTATGTTAGCACAAAGGAACAAATAGCAGATATCTTCACCAAACCACTACCAAGGGACACTTTTGAATATCTCAGAAGTAAGTTAGGGGTCCTACCCCTATCTTCTACTCACTGACCGAGTTTGGTGAAAGCATCAATCCGATGACTATCGAATATCTTTTGGGAGTTGATGCTGATTTATACACTTTAGGATGTTTTCTAAAGGTGTACAGGAAAAGTTACAAGAAATATTACAAGAAAATATTTCAAGGAACAGGAATTGAAGACAAAATGTTTTGATTGAGACTGCATTGATACACAATAGTAGGAAATCACTTCATATAGGAAGAAATTATGTTTTAGTTCTTTACTTTTTGGCATTGTTGTCAAAGGGGGAGAAGACTAATAAATAGGGGAGAAGACTAATGTATGGGGGAGAAAGTCTGATGACAGCAAGAGAGCATTTCAGCATTTCAGAATCATAGCAATCTAAATCTTTTAAGGTCAAATCAATTGGTTTTGCCATCAATGCCAAAGGGGAAGATTGTTGGCAATATAGCATTATAACAAACATTGAGAAGATTGTTGATGATTATGGATATAATTGATTAAGGATGTTTACTATCTTGATATTATTATTTTGTCATTGATGTCAAGAAATTGATTTTCTAACTCAGTATGATGTTGCCATATCTTGAGAAGTATGATTTGAAGAATATAAAGATGTCGGTAAAAGACACAGAAATAATATGATGAATAAGGGGATGAATAAGGTATTCAATGGGCAACTATTACCGAGTCAGAAAATGATGAGATCATGATGTTTAGATTGTTTTAACATCATATAGATGTTGTAAATTGTAAAGGTTAATACTATACTATGTTATCAAGCAAAGAACCTAGTCGGTAAACCTTAAGGAACCTAGTTGGTAAACCCTAAGGTTATCGCTATCGGTTAATGAAGGGGGAATGTCTACCAAGTGAAGTTTAGTGTTTACCGAGTTGTAACCTAGCTATAACAGAATGCATTAAATGGTTACATGCATTATTTAATGAAGGAAGCTAATGAGCTGGAACTGATTAAATGATTGGTATGTCGTAAATATAGTTTGTTAATGAATCTATGACAAAGGAAAGTTGGCATGAAGATCTATAGTTCAGATTGAACTGTAATACCCTAGCACAAGTTCCTAGGCAAGGTAAAACATTTTTAGGTTGAAAGATGCATTGAACCTGGACAAGTTTGAAGATTTGATGGCTATGATTGATCATGGGAAATGTGATCAAGGAGATTAAGCGGTTAGATAATTATTTATAAATAGGGAACTTTTGATAAACAATGTATGTGGGCAAGTGTATGCACAGGGATGCTACATAGTGATTACCGAGCACAGAAGCTTGAAGACCTACTTGAATAACAGAGTATAGAAGCCCAGTAGATGGGCAAGATTAGTTCTATGTCTAGATTGTATTGAACAAATAAGAATCTGCTTTAGCATTTTAGATGTGAAGTTGTAGATAGATTTTTATTACTGTTATTTTGTGAAAGTGACAAAAAATATCTTAACCGAGTGGACTTAACAATCTTATTTGTAAAACCCTCTAGCAAGGTGACATTCTGATTGAGTGTTTGAAATCCTTTAACAAGGTCACTTCTAACAAGGTGAAGATCCTAACAAATCTGAGGGAAATCCCTTAACTGGGTCACATCTAGCAATGTGTTTGTAATCTTTAATAGGATTTGCTTTTAATCGAGCATACTCTAGAAGAGTATATTTCTTAGTGGGTCCGAAATCCCACAATGGTTTTTCCCTATTTGGGTTTCCATGTTAAATCTGGTGTTATGAGGTTTATGATGTTTCTATGCTTTTGAGTTTGCATGTTTGATAGTTATTGTTATATTACTAAAGTATATGTTACCGAGGTTGAATCTGATGTTTTTATGGAAGATTAAGTTTGTATGATTCACCCCCCCCCCCCCCTCTCATCTTGTTGGCTATTGGATCTGTACTTACATTAAGTATCAGAACTATCAATTGATGGCTCGTACAACTCCCATGTTGAGAAGAACATCTGATTGGTTTGAATGGAAAGTGGAGACAACATGTCATCCCCTCACAAGGACATAAGTCATCATCCCATAGAGATCAAGTGGTCATCTTGACCACTTTTGTCTAGACATCAACAGAGAAGACTACTACTAAATTTCCCAGCCAAGGTTCATAGTCTGATGGTGATGGTGAAAAACTTGAGGAAACCAAAACCAGACTCAAATTAGCCTACGAGTAGGATGAAGAGGTTGTGTCATCAAAAGGGAAGACACCACTTGTTGATTCTGAGGGCATTTACCATCAAATAATTAATGATAATTCTTTTTCTGATTTATTGGAAATTCCTTCTTTTGTTGTGCAGAATACTCCTGTGAGCACTGCTAATAGAGACTCAAGACTTGAAACAACTTCTCCAGCTTGGCTGAAAACAGAGGTGGAGAAGAAGAGGAAAACCACAACACCTATCACCAATGAAGTTGATACAATCGTCCTGCTATTTCAAAGTTCCCGAAAGCCCAAAAAGGTGAAGAGGATGTCTCGAGTCATTTTTTATTCTATCTTTGGTCACCATCTTTTAGAAATTGTTGACCCCATAAAGGATATGAATTTGAAATAACAAATAATGATTACAAAATCAGTCATGTGGATATGGGACCTTCTACCCTAGAAGGAGATATTTATCATGCTGATTTTTTGGTGAATGCACTAATTAAAAGAGAAAAGGAGAAAAGGAAAGAAAATTTGGAGCTATAGTCTCAAGTGCATTCATTGAAGGATTTCATTTCATCTATTACAAATCCTATTGTAGGGGAGGCCTCAAGTTCAAGTGTGCAGGGAATAGCCCATGATATTGTACAGAAAATCAAGAGCAATCTTGGATACACCAAGGCTACCACCGAGTGGATGGATGAATTGTATCAACGTGGTGGCATTTATGTCACCAAGTTTAGGAGATTGTATGCAATTGTGCTAAATAAGAGAAAGGAATTGGTGGTTGAGTTACAACAAGTCCGGAAAGAACAAGGCGGCATGTTTATGCGTGCAATGGATATTGTATAACTCATGTCAATGAACCTTGCTACACTGGTGACTAAAAAATTAATGGAGCATCCTAAAGAAATTGACCCTACTTGGCTTGAGGATTTGTCTTGCAAGGTAAAAAGTTATGATGATTATATAGATGAAATTAATAAAGCACTAGGACATTACTTTGATGACTTGGTTAAGATGAAAGATAATTTAAATGCTTTGGAAGTTGATCTAATGGATGGATTTGAGGAAAATGTTTGTGAGCTTAATCAAATGCTGGATTAGTTCAAAGATATTTACCAAAAGGAAATTAGAGATACGCGAACCATTTCCCCCAATGTTTTTTAGAGGTTGAGACATTTGCAAGCTTACACAATAGCTTTTGAAGCTGAGATTGATGGCATACACAACAACTTGGCTGGTACAAACAAATCGCTTTCTATGTGGAAAAAAAGGTTGCAACTAATGACCACACCTGGGGATAGAAGCATTACCACAGTCATCAATAGGTACCGAGAATATAGGCAGAAGATTAAAGCTCAAGTGGCGACATGTGGTCAAGGAGAGGTGGAGGTTATTGACAGTCAAGATCCTGAAGCTAGAGTGGCAGTTGTGATTTTATAGTTTTTATTGCTTTTCTTGATATTGGCTCTTTTGCCTTTTTAAAGACTCGATTTTAAATAACGGTTGTCTTCAATAAACCGTTACTTTTAAGCTTTAAATAGTTGAAAATAAACTAAATTAAGGATCTTTTGGGAACTTTGATTTTCTCATTAGAGTAAAAACTTATGTTTAATTAAGTATATTTCTATTTTCAGTTAATTTTAATATAGAAAGACATTTGTGGTTTTAGATATCCATGATCTTTGAGTTGTGGTGCATGGACTCCTTTGTTTGTGTTGAATGAATTAATAATGAATGATCTATATTGGAAGTGATTGATTAGGTATTTCTATTACTGCAAAAGTGTTATCTATGAATGATGCTTCTATAGTGATTTTGGTTTATTTAAAGATTGGAAAATTAAAAAAATATATGACTTGTTAGCAGCAATCAAGAAGGAAGACTGAAAGGGGGGGGTGAATCAGTCTTCACCGGATCTCAAAATTAAACTTCAATACATAAACTAATGAACTGCAATAATAAACAGATAACAATATTAACAACACAACATACAACACCAAGATTTTTGACATGGAAGACCTGGTCAAGCGAAAAACCATGGTGGGAACCTACCCAAAGTAAGATGATACTCTACAGTAATATGTGAAAATATTACAGTGGGGAATGCACATGCATTCAGGTACACTGTTTAGAGCTCACTACTTAAAATATATTTGCTCGGAAGGCTACAACCCTCAAGGAAGTCAATACTTGCAATATGATTCAGACTACAATCCGAAAGAAATGAACTACAATGATAGTATCTACAAATTCCTGATGACAATTCTAGTTATGCACAGTTGTCTTCTTTGCAACACCAATCTCACCTCAACACTTCACTAAATGATAAATCTCTTATTTTCACATTCACCTCTCTCTGATAATATAGACATAATACTGACACCTAAATTACAAGAGTATCTCACCTATATATACTATTCATCAACCTTGACAACAAGGTCAACTAAACCCTCAACCCTCAACTCACAATTACAAAAATTATATTACACGGTACAAAGATCAATCACCGGACCAATATAATGATTTAAATTACATAGCATGGACCTAATTCGAATTCCCAAATGATCTGATCCACCGAAAATCATGCCAAGATCAACCGCAACACGCTACACCATTAGAAATACTGCATAACATGAAAATAAATATTGGTTGATAGAAACTGCCATAAACTTGCACAAAGATCAATGTGTATCACCAAAACAAATAGGAAATGACTAGGAAACACCAAAAAGAATGTTAGAATCATCACCAACAGCTGCACCAACACCACTTATCAAATTTTCATCAATCAACATCAGGAAGCTCAAGAACACAACCAATCAACAACTGTCACAAAGAAAGATAACTTGTGGGGCACTAAATCATGAACCATCCAAAATGAAGATACACAAGATCATCCCAAACAATATCCCAAAACCTCAGCACAAGACCTAATCACACCAGAATATACTAGAGGAAATAGCAGATTTTGCAAAGCAGTGATCAGCATAACCAAACTACAAAACTAGAAGATCTCCCCAAATTCATGGTAATAAACCACAAGAATATGTTTATCAACTAAAAAAACATATCCTAGCAACAGAAATCTAACAAGGCCTAAAATATCCCCCTTTGGCATTTATGGCAACATATGAATGTGAAAAATAGTCAATGCAAAGAAAGAAGATATCACCAGCAAACTCCTCCTAAGATCAAGATAGATAATGTGGTTTTTCACATGATCTCTCTCCCATTTTGACAACAATGCCAAATATCCAAAATAGAAAACCAAACTCTCTCCCAAAAATAGAAACATGAATCTCTCTCCCCCAGGGACACACAACCAAATCAACAGACTACTCTAGCAGAGGAGCAACACCAACACACCAATTTGAATAAAAGAATAAGGCTCTGAAATTCACCGGATCGATGCAACTCAATGCATCTAGTTCTCATCAATAGGGGTGGATACCCCTAACCTATCTCTCAATTAAATAAATGTATCTGCAAGCAAAGGCTTAGTGAAAATATCAGCAATTTGTTCCTTTCTATATACATATTCCAGCTTCACCTTTCTTTTCAATGACTTGTTTTCTTAAGTAATTATATTTGATTGATATAAGCTTAGTCTTTGAATGTTGCACCAGATTCTTTAACATGTTTATAGAAATGGAATTATCACAGTAAATGACAGTAGGCTTATCATGAATAACTATGATATCTTTCAATATTTGCTTCATCCAAACTATCTGTGTGCAGTTACTAGCATCAGCAATGTACTCAACTTCAATAGTGGATAAGGATGCTGAATCTTCTTTCTTACTTGCCCAAGAAACCAATTTCTTTCCCAAAAGGAATGCTTGGCTAGTAGTACTCTTTTGGTCATCAACATCACCAACCTAATTTGCATCAGTGTAAGCACACAACATGAAATCATCATTCTTTGGATACCATAAACCATAATCCATAGTCCCCTTTAGCTAACTGAATATCCTCTTAACAACAGTGACATGACTCTCCTTTGGATTAGCTTGATATCTAGCAGCCATACACACAACATGCATAATGTCAGGTCTAGTCTGAGTAAGATATAGTAGTCCACCAGCAATATATCTATACAAACTTTGATTAGATTTCAAAGATTCATCATTTTTGGAAAATTTACAACCAGTCACCATAGGAGTTCCAACTGGTTTGGAATCATCTAGTCCAAACTTCTTCAACAATTCCTTCATATTATTATTTTGAGATATAAGGATACCTTTTCCTATCTATGCAATCTATAAACATAAGAAAAACTTCATCTCACCAATCATAGACATCTCAAATTTTTTCTACATATAACCGGCAAACTTCATACTCATATCATCATCACCACCAAAGATAATGTCATCAACAAAGACTTCAACAATCAGAATGCTATCATTTTCAATCTTAAAGTACAGATTACTGTCAGTAACACCTTTAGTAAATCCCAATTTCAGCAAATATTTGTCTAATCTAGCATAATAGGCTCTAGGGGCTTGTTTCAACCCATAAAGTGCTTTCTTCAACTTACATACCATGTCTCCATAATTTAATAGTGAAAATCCATCAAGTTGCTCAATGTAAACTTCTTCCTCTAGATCACCATTCAAAAATGTAGATTTGACATCCATATGATATACTTTGAAATCTTTATAAGCAGCATAAGCAAGTAACAGTCTAATAGCTTCAATTTTGCAACCGGAGCAAAAGTTTCTTCATAATAAATTCCTTCTTGCTGTGAATATCCTTTGCATACTACTATGGATTTATTTCTGACTACTTCACTAGCTTCATTTAATTTGTTCCTTAAAACCCATTTAGTACCAATAATATTTTTATCCTTAGGTCTAGGCACAAGTTCCCAAGTGTTATTCTTTTCAATTTGATCTAACTCTTCTTTCATGGCTCTTTACAAGCTTCAACAACATCTTAAGGTTCAATTTTAGAAATCAAACATACTTCTTCAGTAGCTAACTTTCTTCTAGTCATCATGCCTTCATTCTTATCACCAATAATCTGATTCTTAGAATGATTCAATTTAACATACGTTGGATTCTTTTGTTTGTTCTGATCCTTGGGTTCTTGCACATCATTACCAATAGCAACAACAACTAGATTAACAGTCTCTATCGGATCATTCTGCTTAGGCTCTTGATGTTGAATAGGAGCTAAGAAAACATGTTGACCATCATCATATGCTCTGATCTCCTTTCGTAGGTTTTCATCCACCTTCACATTTGCACTCTCAACTATCTTTCTCAAACTTTTATTATAGCTCTGGTAGGCTTTTCTCTTTGTGGAATATCCCCAAAAGATACCTTCATCACTTCTAGAATCAAACTTTCCAATATCCTCATCTCTCTAGATATAACATTTGCTACCAAAAACTTTGAAATATTTAATAGTAGGAACATGACCAAACAAAATCTCATAAGGGGTCTTTGTTGGCATTTTTGATGTTTATGTTGTGATTATCATTGATGGACACACACTTGCATTGAGATCCCCTTTATATGTATGAGCTAGAGCTCAACTGGTATCTGTTCCAATTGGTATGTTGTATTCTAGTCTTTAGACTATTGGTGATTTTGCATAAAGTGTTTCCCGGTCTGAAGCGGCATGTTGACCCCAAGTGGTTCGTAGATCTCAAGCGGTATGAGGGAGAAAAGCTACATAACACATTCTTACCAGTCTTCATTTTTTTCAAACCAGCAACCGGTATTTTGTATGAACCGGTAATACTCTGTGTTGAGTTACAAACCAGCATTTTGTGATGAGTTACCAATCCACCGATTGTCTGACGGTTCCAACACATTGATGGTTCTTTTTGTGTCGTGTTACTGAGTATGTCTAGATTCATTGAACCTAGGAAATTGAAATGTAATCCTATTGGACCGACATGAAATCAAACTCCTTTAAAAGGACATCATGTCTAGGGTTTTAGGTTGTTGCTGAAAAGGTTTATGTTGTGACTAGGATTTAAGGTGGTTGAGGAGTTGAAAAGAATATGAATGTGTAGAAGACTGAAGTAATGCAGGAGTGCATTAAGAATGAGCTATCAAGGGTCTAACCGAGCAGTCTATGCTATTAGATAGATCAAACACTTGTTGATTACTCACATCTTTGACAAGTCTGTAGCCCTTAATCGGGTAGGCCCAAAAGCCTTTTGTAAAATCCTCTAACAAGGTGGTTCACCTCTATGAATCTAAAATCCTCTAGCAAGGTAGTCTTTAATCAAACTTATCTCCTAATAGAGATTGAGATTCCTAACAAGATCTGTTCTGGTGAAGAACATTGTAAGACCTTAACCGGTCTGGTTTCTATTCTACAAATAGTGACTTGTGAGTTCCATCTCAGCGTGGTTTTTCCCATTTGGGTTTTCACGTCAAATATCTTGTGTTATGGTTGTATTGCTTTTGTGGGTGAACACTTTATTTTCATTTTGGTTTACATGTGTGATAACCAGTATGTCTGTTAAACTATTTTACTGGTTTATCTTTAGACTATTTAAGTGTTTTAGTGCAGTGTTTTTTGGCATACTAATTCAAACCCCCCCCCCTCTTAGTATTCATCAATTGGCATCAGAGCCTACCTTTCTATAAGTTTAACCACTTGGAAAGAGATATGGGGGAATACATCTTGAGGGAACTTACTCAATTGCTCACTCAGTCTGAACAAGCCTATGATGATCTTATGGTCAAATACAAGGCATCTCAAGCAAAAAGGAGAGAACATGCAGAAAAGCTGATGGAACTATCTGAAAATAGTTCTGCAGATGAAGTAGACATGGAAGCCCTAATTCCATAAGTAATTAGTTGAATGAATCAAACTCCAACCTGAGAAAGGAGTTGGAAGGACTAACTATTCGGATGTGTCAAGAGCTTGAGAACCAGAGAAAAACTGAAGACCTAGTGAAAGAAAGAGATTGTGAGATCTCCAAGTTGAAACAAGAGATGAATGCCCTAAATGCTCAACTCCATGCTAGCAAGGTGGAAAAGGAAGACATGAAAGGAGAAATGAACACTGCCATCTCTGATAATGAAAACCTGTTGGAAACAAATGTTGTTATTTCCAAAGAACTCTCTGAGTCAAAGGAAATACTTGCTAAGTTCAGCAAAAGTATTGTCAAGCTAGAGCAAAAGCTTGAGTCGGCTAGACTGGTAAAGAATACCAATGGACTTGGTTTCTATGGACATGAGGAAGGAGAATCCTCAGAAACAAATGCTAAAGCATCAAAGAAGCAACCGACATTCAAAGGAAAAGTTAAGAAAAAATTCAAACCTGTTTGCTTTAACTGTCTTAAAGAAGGACACACTGCCAATGTATGTAGGAGCAAAGCCTACAATAATTTTCCTTACTTTATTAACAATACACCTAGATCCAATAAGTTCAATGGTCATTGTTATGCATGCAAAAAGTTTGGGCATAGAGCATCTGAATGCAGGTCTGTCATGAACAACACCGGAAGATATCCTCAGAGGACCCAAGGAGCTGGTTCGGAATCTTTTGTGAACCGGAACCCCAACCGGTTTAATGCTTACAATTATCAGTCAGGTAACAATGGTTTTCAACTGGCAACCGGATGGAGAGAAAACTATTGTATTTGTCATGGTCATGGTCACACTACTATTACATGCAGAAGGAATAATGAAAACATGAACAATGGACCTTGGAGAGCACCTGGAATGATTTGCTATCATTGCAACAAACTGGGTCATGCGGCAAGATTCTACAGAAGGAGAAAGAGTGTATCTGATGATATACCGGTCACTCCGAAAAGATAAATTGATGTTGAAATAGTTCAAGTGGACATGAACAAAACCTGGAGGAAGAAACCAACAATGTTGGAAGAGGAACTGGTTTCTGCACCTAGTGTGGAAATATCGGAACCGACAAACTAAGATTCAAAAGGCTTAGGGGGAGCAAACGGCGAAATATTTTCGAACCCCCAGTTTACATTGGTAAAAGACCTTAACTGGTATGTGATACCTATCACTTGGCAGAAGACCAGAAATGGTAAAAAGGAAAATTAGGGTTTACACCCAAATAGAGGAGCATTAATGGTGGTAGGTGAGAGACATGTATAAAAGAATTTTTCAAATCATTTCTCACTATCTGTTTTCAAGTGAAGAAAAGTTTTTCAAAGAGCAGAGCAAAGAAAAGGTGATTTGAACTAATATTTCAAGAAATTGACAAATCGAGAAGGAGATTCAAATTCAAATTGCAAACGGTTAAGTGGAGAACACAAAGCAGTGATTCAGCAACCGACGGAGTGTGGAGTGAAGGAGAATTAGAAAGCCCTAAATTCGCATTTTAAAGGTATTTCTCGAGTTCTTAAAATATTCTACAATGGCTTCCACATCTCATACCAGTTCTAGTGCATCCATTGAGTCTGAAAGTTTCATTCAAAGGAAGTCAAAGTATAATGCCCTATCACAAGTTCCAGGTGGAGTGATAGTAGAAGAGAGAATTTTTGACTATATTGATTGCAAGATTGAAGACCTAGGGTCTCTAGCCATCCACTCCCAACTTGGTCTGTTTTGTGGAAAGGATAAGAAAATCAAACTGGAATATAGTATCTTAGAGAAGAAGAAACTCCATAATGTTGTATACTTTCTGGAAGACTTTACAGAGGATCATATTAGGATTATTCTAAGCAGGGTCCATGGTGACAAGATGTACCTAGAAAGGACACATGATATCACATGACATGCAATTCATGCAGTCACCGGTTTCTACAACACAGGGGAAGTGCCAGCCCTAAGGACAATAAGCAAAATGGAAATGTCAAGGCTCACCGGTTCAGTGAGCGATTCACAAGGCATGACAGTCAACTCCATCAAGGATGATCTAGTTAAGTATGCTTGCATGGTGATAGGCTACCGAACATTCTCTACCAGCAGAATTAACTTTGTATCTGCTGTAGCGGTAAATGTCACTTACTGGATGATTAAAGAGGATGCATCATTTGACTTGTGCACTGGTATGCAGAGGCAACTCCTGTCTAATCTGAAGTCGATCAAACAGGATAATGCATTGAGATTCAAGTTCAGACAACTATTGGTTGGGTTGTTCTTCTATTTCCAAGGCTAATTTCCTAGAGTAGGAGATGTCCAGTGGTCTCCTAACCAACTAGTAACCAAGCAGATCAAGGAAAGCATTCAAGCAATCGAAACCGGTTACCTTGATGTGTTGAACAAGTATTTTGATGAGTTTAGATAGAAAATGAGTCAAAGGAATAGGATCTCAGGTGACATCATCAAGAAATATGAAGATGACATCTATTTCACAATCTAGGTGGACAAATGCTTAATGGAGGCTATTGAGCCTAGAATGGAAGAAGTGGAGCCAATGGGCTATGAGGTGATGTACGATATGCTGGAAGGGTATGCCTCAACCCTTATTGCCTCACCTCTTGATCCTAAGGAAAAGAGGACTGGAACCTATCTGGAAAGGATTGCACCGATCGAGGAACCCTCTGTTAAGAAAGGAAAAGAACCGGCAACAAATGTGAGGCCCTACCTCAACTCATCCTGACATTTTCTATTATTTTCATATTGAGACTATTATGGATGCTTTATTTTATGCATTATGGATTTAGAACCTATATGATTCCATGATTTGGATCACATTGACATATATTGATGCTTCATTTTATGCATTATGATTATGAAACTTTATATGTTGCTAGAATAGAATTATTTTGAAATGATGTATGTCATTATTAGATTTGCAGGACTTCATTTTGATGATAGAAATAGGATGCTTATTATATGAATGGTTCAATTTTGAGGAGTATGATAATTGCTTATGTGGAATCAAATTTAAATGAATGGGATATTGAATTATTATTGTCAAATGTATGAGTGTTTGATGTGCAATGAAATCCATGTGTTTAATTATATATATAATTGTGATTATTTGGAATTACTAATGTGTTAATTGAGATGCACAGGAAAATTATCCATGTGACCATGGAAATAATATGGAGAACCAAACCTAGACCTATGTATGTTTGTTAAGCCAGGGGTTGTCTATTTGGAGAGACAACACCCCGTTTGTATTGTATTTTATTTGTGAAAGTAAATGATGCATCAGTGTTAAATTGATTTTATGTATATGTGTAATCCTACAAGAGACAAATTCCATGTGTGATTTTTATATTGTATTTTATTGTGTCACTTGACACATGTGCTGATTAGTGTCATTGATTTTGACTTGTCTCTTGGAGGGAGTTTTTATTCTACCAAATTCATTCAAGCACATGAGTGTGGTCCCAAATTTGCCTTGGGTAGGGAGTATTGGGAGTGGTCAACTCAGGTTTGACCCGTAGGTTAACTTCAGTTGGGTTTCTAAGGGGTCAAATGGACTCCTAGGGTTAGTTTTAGGGCTTTTCCAAAGGTCCAAAGGTATACCTATGGGTTAGGGGTATTTTTAAACATGTGATTACTCCCATGTGACTGTTTAGTCACCTCAAAAAGTGGTTTTCCCAAGGTGAGCGAAAATTCAACTTAGAAGGTTCCTCCTAGGATAGACAACCTTCCCTTTTGATGTCAAACTCTCTTCCCCATCCTCTCTCACCTTTTCCCTTTCCAGTTTTAGCAACATGTAAGAGGTTGGGAAGAGAAACCAATGGGAACTCTCACCTTACCCAAGGGGTTGGGAAGTGTGAGAGAGGCCTTCTTAGGCAAGGATTAGGGACTTAGTGAGTAATCACCCACTCTCCATTGTTGGAGATTATGCATTTTTTTTTAAAATTAGTTGTAGGATAGAATTTTGGTGAAGTGTTGGTGGAAAGTTTGTGTGGATTTGGGTAGCTCATTCCCAACTAAGTCTATCATACCTATTGGCAGATTAAGGTTGGTTTTACTTACTTTTAGTTATGTTGTTTATGTTGTTTTGAAAGAAAGAAATGCTTGTATGAGGAGATGTGTATATGCAAATTGTTTTGTAGGAGAAAAAATGTAAATTTTCCTTTCCTTGTTCTTTGTTTATGTGTTCTTGTTTTGGGAGTGTCCAAGGCCTCCTACTCTTGGGAGAGTAGGATGGTCTTGGGGTGGAAGAAGTATGATAGCCTTGGGTGAGAGGCTCTCCTTATGGAGGGTGATCTCAAGGGTGTCCTTTGTGACCCTTGTTGCATAGCCTTGTGTATGCATTTGGGGGTCATAAGGGGAGAAAATATGGCTTTTATGCCTTTTGGGGGGCATAAGGTGTGGAGATGAATTTGTTGTATTTTTCTTTGCCATGAGGTGGCTTGAGTTGTATTATGCTTGCAATCTCCCCAATGGTATTTGGTCCACTTCCACCTGTGGAAAATTCATCACAAGTTGTGGTGAGAGTGTAGCTTGGGATGGGAAAATGCATGTTGAGTGTTTGCCCTTTGTTTTTTTGTTTGTGACCCGTCTAGTGCTTGGTTCTCCAAGCTCGGGGGTGGCTTCTAGTAAGCCTAGGCTAGGAGGTGAGCTATCCATGGTCAAGTTGTATTTTATTGCAGGTAGCTTGGGATGGGAAGGAAAAGATGAAGAGCTTTGTTGTTGTTTTATGTTGCAGAAAAGTTTAAAAGAAAAATGTATTTGATATTGTAGCTTGTAAAAAAAAGAGAGCCATTGTTGTATTTATTTTCCAAAAGAAAAGAAGTGTATTTATTTTATTCATATTCCTATGGAAGGGAAATACTAGTTGGGATTTCAAACCCATTTGTAATATTATTTACCTTGTTTTTTTTTAATTTGCTTAAGGAAATGTATTTCTTCTATTTGGTTAAGTTTTGCAAAGGGAAGATGAAATATATGAACTTGTATTAAAATCTTCATTTACCAAAAAAAATAAAGTTGCATTTATGTTTATTCTGCAAATAAAGGCTCATTTTATTCCTTATGCAAGATAGAAATAGTATATGAAAGCTCATACATTAGATTCTGGTTTTATTTATGCTATTGCAATTAAAGTAAATCTGTTATTTATTCTTTCTTTTAATGCAGAAAATAAATCCTATAGTAGCAGCCTATTTTATAAAAAAAAAGGGATTAGCCTATAGTTCAAGTTTTATTTTGTTTACCAGAAAAGATTATATTTAAGCTTGTTGTTAGAATGCATGGTAGATATTAGTTACAAAATGTTTTATACAAAAAAAACAGAATATAAAACTCATATTTTCAGCCTATTAAAAAAGAATATTTCACCCGTCATCTTGCTGTAACTAATAGTATTAATTTTTGCATGTATTTTAAGGTTTATTAAAAAGGAAAGAAAAATCATAGGTTGTTTTAGTGTGTTATTGAAATATATATATATATATATATATATATATATATGTTATTCTGGAAACTTATATTTTTCTTAAACAAAAAAATAGATGTATATATATACATATGTATATACATATGTATATCTATATACATATGTATATACATATGTATATATACATATATGTATATACATATATACATATGTATATACATATGTATATAGATATACATATGTATATACATATGTATATATATATATACATACATACATATATGTATACATATACATATACATATACATATACATATATATATATATATACATATACATATACATATATATATATATATATACATATACATATATATATATATATATATATATAAATGTTTAACTTTTTTTTTTTTTTAAAAGAAACTTTAAAAAAAAAAACTTTTGCAAAAAATTGGGGTTTTAGGGAGAGCCGAACCACTATGTAAACACACAGTGGTCAACGCAGCTCGGGCCGCCACTGTGGTTTCCCACAGTGGATGACACGGGGACTGCCACTGTGGGCAACCACAGTGGTCGGCACGGAGCCTTTCACTATGGGCAACCACAGTGGTAAGGCACCTCGCCACCACTGTGTTTACCCACAGTGGGCAGTGCTCAGCCCGCCACTGTGGGGAAACACAGTGGCGTCCAGGGTTACCTCCTCCCGGCGCTCCCTACACAGCACTCCCTCCGCCGCTTCCTCCCATGGCTGCCACCTAAACTTCGACCTGCACACACACACACACTGCACTCACACAAAAAAAAATAAACACACACACTCACAAGCCCTAACCCAATGTTTCGGGTTAGGGCAAAATACTAATAGATAAAAAATATATATATATGTGATGGATAGGATTTTAAAAATTAGGGTTAGCATAGAGACCCTAGATTTAAAAAAGAAAAAAAGAAAGAAGTAGAAATAAATAGGGGGGAATATCCATTCCATTTTGAATAGCGTTTTCCCCACCCATATTAATTATACATATAGTTTCTTGTTTTAATAAAGGAACCTTTCATCCTTAAAAAAAAAGTATATGAATATATATATACATGTGTATATATATATATATACACACATGTATATATATATATATATACACATGTATATATACATTTATATATATACTAGATATACTTTTACTTATATATATATATATATGCAAAATTGTGTTTATATATATAAGGGCATCTAATACCTAAATTTTAGATTAATAGATTTAAGTTCATATTTTTCTATGATGCAATAAATTTAAATTCTTTGGAGATTGACTTTAGGGAGTTAATAGCAATATGCCTATAAGCCGAGTTGGCCCCTTTATTTTGAATTTACTAGGCACCTTTTAATTAATGGGAATTTTATTTAATGGGTTTATTTAATCTAAGAGCTAGGGCAAATTAATTTAGACCCTAGGCAATTTAAAAGAATTTAGGTGGGTTATTTTAACCCTTATCAATTAACTAGAGATTTTTGTTAAATGTGTTTAATTGTTAATTGGTGAGATAATAATAATTCCCTTGGAGAATTACTATCCTGCTTTCAACTTAGATTATTTATCACCTAATTAATTTAGATGTTTGATTCACTCAAAACATAGTTAAGACTAAACTAGTCTTGCATTATTTAAATAAGTTAGTTGAACTAGTTTAGGTATTTAAAAAAAAAAAATTATTCCGTTTGTGCCCAAAAGTTTGGGCATGACAGCAAAGAAGGCAAAGGCAGTGCCTACAGCATCGGCACTGGCTACTACTGCAACTCCAAGAGTGACCAAGCAGTCACCTGCAAAGAAGAAACTAGAAGTGGCACCGGAAAAAGTCTTTGAAAGAAAAAGGAGGATTAAGTCAAATGAACTGGACTCTGAAGAGACTGAGTCTGAGGAGATGCCAAAGAAGGCCAGACAGACGAAGAAGATGAAGAAGAATGAACTGGCAGCGTCTGCACTGGTAAATATTGATATCTCCTCATATAAAGCTTTGGCACATTGTCAAAGAACAATAAAGAATATTAGGAGAAAATTACTTCATGACTTAGTAGATTATTATGATGATTTTAGTGATGAGAAGAAAGAAGAAGTACTATAGGAGATTATTATTTATTTGTGTAAGAATGACTGGTCACCATCAGAGATTAAATCTCAGACACCGGATTCCTTATATAAGGCATTAGATAATAAATGGCACATTGCCATAGAAAAAGAATAGGAGATTAGGGAGAAAGTCTTTGCACAGTACTTTCCCGACCTCTCAAACTCAAAATTATTTGATGTTTTGGACCAAAATAAAGGACTCTTTTTGTTAGAGGGAAGAGTTGATGATGTTGAAAAAGACACTCATCAGTATATGGATCATGCTATCCATGCTCACAAAGCACATGTGGCCAACCTGCAAGTGGAAAAAGAACTGGTTATATCCAAACCGGATGAAGTTTTTCATGAAGAAGGAAACCCGATTGAAGAACCAATCGACACTATTGATGTCGATACACTGGATGTAGAAGATGTCACTTAGGACATACCTTCTGAGGGAATAGGGCAGGTGCAATAGGCCGAACAGGGTAGTGAGCAAGTCAAGGACAGACAAGAAGCAGCTAAGGAACAGGTAGAGAAGGAGAAGAGGGATGAAGATGAGAAAAAGCAGAAAGAGGAAGAGAAGAGAAAAGAGGAAGAGGAGAAAAGAAAAGATGAAGAGAAAAAGAAGCAAGAAGATGAGAGGAAAAAGAAAGAAGAAGAGGATAAGGAAGAAAAGAAGAAGGAAGAGGAAAAGAAGAAGAAGGAAGAGGAAGATAAAGAAAAGGAAAAGTAGAAGGAAGAAGAAAAGAAGAAGAAGGAAGAGGAAGAGAAAGAAGAGGTGAAGAGGAAGGAAGCTGAGAGGAAAAAGAAAGAAGAGGAAGACAAGGAACAAGAAAAGAATAAGGAAGCAGAGAAAAAGAAGAAGGAAGAAGAAGACAAGGTAGCGGAAAAAAAGAAAGTGGAAGAGGACAAAGTAGTGGAAGTGGTGAAGAGCACACAGATGGAGACTCCGAAGGTGACCGGGAGTCAAGCCAAACTGGCTGATATCACCAGTCCTATCGATCTCCAGTCTGCAAGTGAATTGGAGATAATGTAGAGCATCAAGGTTGCTCAAGAGCACCTTGAAATCATTCAAAGGAAAAAGGAGCAAGATATAATTCAAGCAGCTGTAGACACCCTTACCGGTTTGATCCCTAGTACCAATCTTCCCAACACTGAATCATCACTAGCAAAGCTTAAGATACTATGTACAATAGTGGATGATCAGGTGCAAAGCCTGGAAGAAGCAGCTGAGGCAAATGTCAAGAAAGAACATCAAAAGGCTCTTAACATTGCTCTGGTGAAGAAGTTGAATGAACTCTAATCTGAACTGCTGAAAGACCAAAAGGATATAAGGGACACTTTGGATGAGGGAAATCTGCTACTAAGCAAAATCTGTCAACCCCATCTATTCTACAATGATGTGCTAGCTCAGAAGCAAAGGCTTCAAATGGACTTACAGTCTTACTTGAACACATTTAAGCCATCTTATGATTCCTTTGCAACTTATGGGCAAACCGTTCACCGGTTTCACATCCAGTCAGCCAAAATGGAGCAAGAGATCAGCACACGATCTAAAGATTTGCAGGAGCTTCAATTGGTTCTACTCCCACATTTGCAAATTCTTCAGAAGTGTTATCTGAACCTGGATGCCTTGACAGTTACATAGGAAATGAGCACAATTGATGCCATGGAAGAACAGGTCTCCCAGATGCAAATAGAGAAAGAAGTGGCCACCTCCCTACTTGAGTCCTGGTCTTTATCAATGAAACAATTTTTGCAGGACTATAAATTGGTTTTTGACAAGTATTATTCCTTGTTGTCATAAAATTTTATTATTTTAATATCAAATGGAAACAGGGTTGTTCAGCGGTACTTTGTCATTATTGGCAAAGGGGGAGAAGTATAGGGGAGAAGTATCTAGCTTTAAAAATTTTCTATATGCTTTGATATATGCTATATGCTCTGATATCTCAATGTTTATGCTCTGTATGCAAAATTGCTATACACTGTATTGATTAAGGGATAGTGTATATGCTTAGGGGGAGCAATTTTGTTAATGGCATGTTTTTCTTGTAAAACACTTAGATGTCAAAATTTTATTTTCCTAAGTGTTGCCATCAATGCCAAAGGGGGAGATTGTTGGCATTTTTTATGTTTATATTGTGTTTGTCATTGATGGACACACACTTGCATTGAGATCCCCTTTATATGTATGAGCTAGAGCTCAACCGGTATCTATTCCAACCGGTATGTTGTATTCTAGTCTTTAGACTATTGGTGATTTTGCAAAAAGTGTTTCCCAGTCTGAAGCGGCATGTCGACCCCAAGCGGTTCATAGATCTCAAGTGGTACGAGGGAGCAAAGTGGCATAACACATTCTTACCAGTCTTCATTTTTTTCAAACCGGCAACCGGTATTTTGTATGAACCGGTAATACTTTGTGTTGAGTTACCAACCGATATTTTGTGATGAGTTACCAATCCACTGATTGTCTAACGGTGCTGACACACTGACGGTTCTTTTTGTGTCATGTTACTGAGTATGTCTAGATTCATTGAACCTAAGAAATTGAAATGTAATCCTATTGGACCAACATGAAATCAGACTCCTTTAAAAGAACATCATGTCTAGGGTTTTAGGTTGTTGCTGAAAGGGTTTATGTTGTGACTAGGGTTTAAGGTGGTTGAGGAGTTGAAAAGAATATGAATATGTAGAAGACTGAAGTAATGCAGGAGTGCATTAAGAATGAGCTATCAAGGATCTAACCGAGCAGTCTGTGCTATTAGATAGATCAAACACTTGTTGATTACTCACATCTTTGACAAGTCTATAGCCCTTAACCGGGTAGGCCCAAAAGCCTTTTGTAAAATCCTCTAACAAGGTGGTTCACCTTTGTGAATCTAAAATCCTCTAGCAAGGTAGTCTTTAATCAGACTTATCTCCTAACAGAGATTGAGATTCCTAACAGGATCTATTCTGGTGAAGAACATTGTAAGACCTTAACTGGTCTGGTTTCTATTCTGTAGATAGTGACTTGTGAGTTCCATCTCATTGTGGTTTTTCCCATTTGGGTTTCCACGTCAAATATCTTGTGTTATGGTTGTATTGCTTTTGTGGGTGAACGCTTTATTTGCATTTTGGTTTGCATGTTTGATAACCGGTCTGTCTATTAAACTATTTTACCAGTTTATCTTTAGACTGTTTAAGTGTTTTAGTGCAGTGTTTTTTGGCATACTAATTCACCCCCCCCCCCTCTTAGTATTCATCAGTCTTATTGATATCACCTTTGATATGAACTTTGTTAAATGTATTGACTGTAGTGCTAATAGCTTCTCTCCCGTAGACCTTCAGAACATTTCCTTCAATCAACATGGTTCTTACACCATCCAAAACAATATGGTTCTTCTCTCAACAACTCCATTCTGTTGTGGGGTTCTAGGAGCAGATACATGTCTTTTGATTCCATGCATCTCATAGAATGAATTGAACTCATCAAAACATAATTCTCCACCTCTATCAGATCTCAGACACTTTAGCCTCAATCCAAAATTAGTTTCAACTTTAGCTTTGAATATCTTAAATTTCTCAAATGCTTTTGATTTTTCCTTCAAAAAGATAACCCACATCATCCTGGAATAATCATCAATTAGCAACATAAAGTATCTATCGCCCTGCACACTTCTAACATTTGTAGGTCCACATAGGTCAATATGCACAAGATACAACAATCCGTCAAAGGTATACCATTTATTCTTGAAAGAAATCCTTGTTTTCTTAACCAACTGACATTCCTTACATACCAGATTAACAGATTTAACAATCTTAGGTAGAACTCTAATAGTTTGTGTAGAATTGATCTTAATCAATGAATCAAATTTTGCATGACACATTCTTCTATGCCATAAACCAACTCTCATCTATCTTATCAATCAAACAAATTTTCTCACCAACATTCAAATGAAAAATGTTACCTTCATTCTTAGTTCCGAATACAATCTCTGTACCGGAGGCCTTCAAGATCTTGCATTTACCATCCTTGAATTGTAGATCATAACCCTTATCAACCATCTGTCCAACCCTCAAAAGATTATGCTTCAAACCTTCAGCATACAAGACATCATCAGTGTTATTCTTTCCATCAAAAGAAATAGAACCTCTCCCACAAATTACACAAGCTTTGTCATCTCCAAATCTACCTATTCCACCATCATACCTTTCCATGCTTACAAATTTGCTTTTATCACTGGTCATATGATGTGAACAACCATTGTCAATCACCAATTCACCCTTTTCTTCTACCTTAGCACCCAGAGCTTTCTCCTCAATAGATTAAATAGTGGAATCAATATGTATGGGTCTATCTTATTTAATGTCAATAAACACAGCTTCATATCCTTCTAATTCATCATTTGTAACACCTTCATCTACAACATAATAATAGTTCTTTTGGTTCCTAAACTTCCCATTAGACTTGTAAGGCTTTTCATACTTCTCATGCTTCTCATATCTATCATTCCTATCATTCTTATGAAACCTATTATATCTCTCATACTTAGCCATTCTCTCCAAACATCTAGAACAAAAATGTCCCATCTTATTATAATAAAAACATATCAAAGGAAACTTTCCATCATACTTACCAACACCTTTAGGCAATCTTCGGGCAATCAATGCTTCAAGCTCATCAAACTCTATTTCTTTCTCTGCTATTTCTCTTCTTTCTCTTTTATATCTAGATATCTTGCACTCATCAAGATCATATTTCTTCTTACTAGATACAAATGTTGATGCTCTAAATTCCATCTCAGACTTTCCATGTGATTCTCCAAATTCGCTCAGCTCAAATGCAACAAATTTTCCAACCAACACATCTCTTGTTATTGTAGTCACACTCTGGATCTCATCAATAGCGGCAACCTTATGTTTATAAGGAGGCAAAGATCTCAACACCTTAGAAACAATCTCATCTTCCTCAATCTTTCCACTGACACACCTGATACCAAGGACAAGTTCATTCACCTTAGCCATGTATGAATGTATGTTCTCATCATCTCCCATCTTCAATGTCTCATACTTTCTTTTCAAGCTTTGTAACTTAGAAACTTTCACTTGACTGCCACCTTCATATAAGATCTCAAGCTTCTCCTAGATGTCATGTGCGGTCTGAAGTCCCATAACATTTGTCATTTCAGAATCAGTCAGGGCACTAATAAATACTTCCTTAACCTCATTAGGAGTGGATAGTCCATTCTGAGGAACAACATAGACATTCTTAGTAATCTTCTGCAAGACATTTCAAATGCACCTCCATTCAACTCTTCCATACAGTATAGTTACTTCCATCAAACCTCAAAAAATCCTTCTTGAAAAGAATACATTGAGCTACCATCCTAGATCTCCTCAAGCGATTAAGCTTCTACTGAAGGATCTAGCTCGGATACCAATTGTTAGCAGCAATCAAGAAGGAAGACTGAGAGGGGGGGTGAATCAGTCTTCACCGGATCTGAAAATTAAATTTCAAGACATAAACTGATGAAGTACAACAACAAACAAATAAGAAAATTAACAACACAACACACAACACCAAGATTTTGGATGTGGAAAACTCAGTCAAGGGAAAAACCACAGTGGGAACCTACCCACAGTAAGGTGATACTCTGTAGTAGTATGTGAAAATATTACAATGGGCACACTTCCTAGAGCTCACTGCTCAAAATATATTTGCTCAAAAGCCTATAACCCTTAGGGAAGTCTCACTGACTTACAATATGATTTGGACTATAATCCAGAAGAAATGAATTGCAATGATAGCATCTACAAATACCTGATGACAGTTCTAGTTAAGCACAGTTGTCATCTCTGCAACACCAATCTCACCTCAACACTTCACTGAATGATAAATATCTTGTTCGCACATTCACCTCTCTCTAATAATGTAGATACAAGATTGACACCTAAATTACATGAGTATCTCACCTATATATACAATTCATCAACCTTGATAACAAGGTCGACTAAACCCTCAACCCTTAACTCACAATTACCAAAATTACATTAAACGATACAAAGATCAATCACCAGACCAATATAGTGATTTACATTACATAGCATGGACCTAATTCAAATTCCCAAATGATCTCATCGACCGCAAATCACACCAAGATCAACTACAACATGCTACACCATCATAAATATCGCATAACACGAAAATCAATACCGGTTGACAAAAACCACCAAAAAACTTGCACAAAGATCAATACGGATCGCCAAAAAAAATAGGACACAACTAGGAAACACCAACAAGAATGTTAGAATCATCACCAATAGCTTCACCAACACCACTTATCAAACCTTCATCGATCAACATCTGGAAGGTCAAGAACACAACCAATCAACAACTATCACAAAGAAAGATAACTTGTGGGGAACCAAATCATCAACCATCTAAAATGAAGATACACAAGATCATCCCAAATAATTTCCCAAAACCTCAGCACAAGATCTGATCACACCAAAATTACCAAAGGAAATACTGGATTCTGCAAAGCAGTGATCAACATAACCAAACTACAAAATTGGATCAGAAGAACTCCCCAAACTCATGGGAATACACCACAGGAATATGTTGACATCGATTACAACAAAATATCCTATCAACAACAATCAAACAACTCCAACATGACTAATGCTACATGTATACCTTTCTAAAGCTTTCTGGTTAAAAGCATTTTTTTAGTTTTCTTTTTGGTTAAAAGAAATCACGAATGGTTCATTATTTGTTAAAAATATTATGAAGGTAGTTGTCACATTGTAAATAAAGTAGAGAATCAGTTAGTAAATGGTTATTTAAGACTAGTTCAACTATGGTTGCATTTGTCTGTTGGCATTTGCATGAAGATTGTATTAATGATATGTTATGTTGTCATTGATGACAATTAACCGGTAATAATATTGTTGTAATATTGTTACTGTAACCGGTAGGAAGAATTTGTGGAGTGAACCGGTAATTGGTGTAAACCTTGTCTATTGATATAATTGGTAAACCGTACTTGTTGTTTTTTATAAACTCTAACCAATTAAATTTGGTGAATTGGTTATATTAGTTTATGATTTGATGATAAGCGGTAATGATTATGACATGTATGATTATTGTATGAAGACAATTTGAATATATTTTGGCAAGTTGTTTGAATGGTTTTTATCTAGGGAATGAGAAAATGTATTGCATCTAATGCAAAGCACGTGATGAGTTACTAAGTTTGATGAAGCGGTGATCAAGGAGCGATCAAGGTTTTCTTAATTGATGTGCAGAGATTGCTATGTAATCCAATGATCATACTTGAACCTATTTGTTTGTAATATCTATGAGAATTAGGTTTTTGTTGTGTTACAAACTTGATTGATTTGTATATAAGGTCGATGAAGTTGTTTAGTTTAATGGGTTGGCATAGAGTTAGCAGAGATCAGTTGAGTGTGTGGTTGCCAAACCGAATGATGTATCTACAGTTTGAGTAAAGGTAGATAGGAGCATGAAATGGATCTGATCAAGCAAGTGTAGTGCTATTCAGACATATCAGCAAACTCCTATTGTTTTCTAATAATTATAGCAGAATTGAAATCCCCTAACCGGGTAAGCTGTAACAAGCTTGGTGCTATTCAAATCCTCTAACAAGGTGATCCATTAGATTGGATTTTCAAATCCTCTACCAAGGAAACTCCTTATAGGGTATTGCTTCTAACAAGGCATTGTAGTCAATCCCTTAACCGGGTGATTCCTAACAGGATCAATTCTTAACAAGACTTTTTGTAAAACTTCAACGGGCTAGGCTACTAATAGGGCAAACTTAAGAAGAGTTCACATAGTTATCTTGTGAGTTTTATCTCACCGTGGTTTTTACCTATTTAGGTTTCCACGTCAAAAATATTTGTGTCAAGTGGTGAATGTTTTGTTGGCATTTCAATAGAAGGAGATTGTTGATATTCATTAAGGATATTGAGAAGGTTGTTGGAGATTATTTGATATAACTGAAAAAGGATGATAACTATCTTTATAACATTATTTTGTCATTGATGTCAAGAAATTGATTTTCTGATTCAGTATGATGTTGCCATATCTTGAGAAGATTGAATTGAAGAGAATTAAGATGTCGGTAAAAGATACAAAAAGAATGTGATGAATAAGGGGAGAAATAAGTTATTCAATTGGCAACTATTACCGAGTTAGGCAATGATGAGATCATGATGTTTACATTGTTTTGATATCCTACATATGTTGTTGATTGAAAGGTTAATACTATACTATGTCACCAAGCAAAGAACCTAGTCGGTAAACCCTAAGGAACCTATTCGGTAAACCCTAAGGTTAACGATATCGGTTAATGAAGGCGAAATGTCTACCAAGTAAAGTTTAGTATTTACCGAGTTGCAACCGAGTTATGACAAATCACATTGGATGGATAAAAGCATTATTTAATGAAGGATGTTGATGAGCTAGAGATGAATAAATGATTGGTATACCATTCATGAAGTTTGTTAAGGATCTACATCAATGGAAAATCAAGAGGAAGATCTACAACTCAGATTGAACTGCAATAACCTTGTGCAAGTTCCAAGAAAGGAATGAAAGTCCCTAGGCAAGGTAAAACATTTTCAGATCAAAGGATACATTGAACCTGGTCAAGTTTGAAGATCTAATGGCTAAGATTGATCATGGGAAATGTGATCAAGGAGATTAAGCAGTTAGCAAATTGTTTATAAATAAGGAATTGTTGATGAACAATGCATGCGGGCAAGTGTAAGCACGAGGATGCTACATAGTGATTACCAAGCACAAAAGCTTGAAGACCTGTTTTGAAAAATAGAGTAAGGAGCCCAGCAAAGGGACAAGATAAGTCCTATGACAAGATTGTTTTGAGCAAATAAGAATCTGCTTTAGCATTTTAGATGTGAGTTGCAGATATATTTTTATTACTGTTATTTTGTAAGTGACATAAAATCTCTTAACCAAGTGGACTTAACAGTCTTATTTGTAAACCCTATAGCAAGGTAACATTCGAAATGAGTGTTTGAAATCCTTTGACAAGGTCACTTCTAACAAAGTGAAGATCCTAACAAATCTGAGGGAAATCCCTTAACCGGGTCACATCTAGCAATGTGTTTGTAATCTTTAATAGGATTTGCTTTTAACCAAGCATACTCTAGAAGAGTATATTTCTTAGTGGGTTTGAAATCCCACAGTGGCTTTTCCCTATTTGGGTTTCCACATTAAATCTGGTGTTATATGTGTTATGATGATTATGTGTTTATGAGTTTGCATGTTTAGCAGTTTTTGGTTATATTGTTGAAGTATAAGTTACCAAGGTTGAATCTGTTGATTTTATGGAAGATTATGTTTGTATGATTCAACCCCCCCCCAACTCTCATCTTGTTAGCTATTAGCGTCAGAACTTTACAATTGGTATTAGAGCTTTGGACTCTGGAAGAAAAGATTAAAGGTACTTGAGGCAAAGATCCGAAGATGTATAAAAGGGATGCACCAAAGCTGAACAAGTCAAGTTTCTCCACATGGTAGAAAAGGATGAAGCTGCATTTATCAGGAATTGGAGAATCTACAACATATTATTTGGAGAATGATTACATACCACCAAGCACCAACCCAATGACCTTGGAAGAGATAAAGGCAAAGCAAGAACATATTCAAGCTATGATTGAAATAACATCAACATTGACCGACTTAGAGTTTAATGATCTAGAAGGTTGTAATGATGCAAAAGCAATGTGGACTAAGCTCATATCTATGTATGGCAGTGATGAACATGTTCCAAGAGAAAAAGTAGATAGTCTAAGAGGACAACTTGAATCCATGAGAATGAATGAAGGTGAGAACATAACCCAATACAGTACAAGGTTAAAGGAGACTGTCAATCAGATCAAAGGAGCAGAAGGAACTATTGAAGAAAAGGATGTAACAAGTAAGTTGTTGAGAACCCTTCTACCAGCTTATGCTATTCGCATCTCTGCAATCAATTAACTAAGGTTTGTACCAAACATGCCAGTTTCTTTGGATGCTACAATTGGTAAGCTACATGCATTTGAGTTAAGTAATTCTGATAACAGTGGGTCTTCGGTAAATAAAGTAGAATCTGCATTCAGTTCTTTTCATATTGGTGAATCTGATGATTACAATGATAGAATGAGTAAGTATTCTGAAGAGAATCATAGTGGAGCAAGTGAAAGATTTCCTAAGAACATGGAAGAAGTGCACAAACTGTATGATGAAATCAAGAAGCAAGAAGACTTTGAAGCATTATTAGCCAGAAGGTTATTGAGAGGAAAAGGTAAGTATAAAGGAAAGCTACCCTTAAAATGTTTCAATTGTGATAAAATAAGACATATGTCTTCTAATTGACCTGACAAAGAATCTAGTGAATATCGAGATAACAAGCAGAAAGACAACCAATACAGAGGACACTGAGACTTTAGAAGGAGAGATAGAAAGACAGGACTAGTAGTTGATGAGGAATCCAATGATAATCAATCTGATGAAACTAATACAGAGGAAGTTGTTTATGTGGCTATTAAAGATGGATTAGATGAAGAAAGGTATGAAGAAAAACACAAGTTTGATAAATTAGAAGATTATGATGGAGGCTATGTAAGATTTGGTAATGATGCACCATGTCCAATGAAAGGTAAAGGATCTATAACACTTCTTGACAATGCTAAATGTGATGATGTATACTGGGTTGAAGGTTTGAAATACAATTTGTTGAGTGTAGTACAGCTAAACAATACAGAATACCAAATAGAATTTCAGAAAGGAATTGTCAAATTTCATGACAAGCATGGAAAGTTAGCTGCTACCGGGACACAAACAAAAGGTAATACATTTCATCTTGACTCAACTCAGAACAAGTGTCTTTATGCAAAGATAGATGATACCTGGTTATGGAATAAAAGGTTTTGTCATGTAAATTTTGATAATCTGGTCAAAATAAGTAAGAAGCACCGAGTAAGAGGTCTACTGAGTTTGGAAAAACCTGAGAATGCTATGTGTCGAGGATGCCAAATGGGTAAGATGACAAGATCAAGCTTTACAAGTAAGTCCTACACTTCTAAAGGAATTTTAGATCTAGTACATACTGATCTTTGTGGTCCCATGAAAGTTCAAAGTTATTATGGTGATAAATATTTCATATTATTTGTGGATGATTACTCAAGGATGATGTCAGTTATGTTTTTAAAAGAAAAATCATAAGATTTTCAAATGTTTAAATGGTACAAGGCAAGAGTTGAAAATGAAACAGGAATATAGCTAAAATGTCTTAGATCTGATAGAGGAGGAGAGTTCACCTCTAATGAATTTAACTTATTCTACAATGATCATGGTATAAAAAGGCAAGTATTTGCACCGAGAACACCTCAGCAAAATGGGATAGCCAAGAGAAGAAACAGATCAATTATAGATTGTGCCAGAACCCTAATGATAGAAAAGAGGATACCTCAAACATTTTGGAGAGAAGTAATCAGCACTGTAGTTTACACCTTGAACCTAGTTCAACTGAAGAAAGGAACTATGAAGACACCATATGAGCTCTGGTATGACAAGAAACCTAATGTAAGCTATTTTAAAATCTTTGGAAGTAGATTCTATGTTCACAAAGATGACAGAAATGGAAAGGTTGATCAGAAAAGTGAGGAAGGAACATTTCTTGGTTATTCTTCTATAAGTAAAGCATTTAAATGTCTGATCAAATCATCTAACAAAATAGTAGAAAGTGCAAATGTGAAAATTGATGAATTTGCAGAAAGAAATGATGAAGGAAATTCCAAAGAACCAGAAAACTATGAAGAATTTGTTTATGTTCAACCGCGAAGTCCTACCAAGAAAGTTGCTGAAGAAAATGAAGATAATGTCCAGTTACTGAGTGATGAAGGAGATCATACAGAGCCTACCGAGCCTATATTAGCCAAATATGTCAGAAGACATCATGCATCAAGTTAGATTATAGGAGATAAGGATGATCCAATGATGACAAGGAACAAACTGAGACAGAACACATGTTTGATATCTGAATTTGAACCAAGAATAGTAAAAGAGGCATTTAACAGTGAAGATTGGGTAAATGCTATGACAGAAGAGATTGATCAAATCAAGAAGAATGATACATGGACACTGATCCCAAGACCGAAGGACAAAAATGTAATCAGTACAAATTGGATTTTCAGAAACAAGCTAAATGAAAAAGGTTAGGTCATTCGAAACCAAGCAAGACTAGTTTGCAAAGGTTATGCTCATGAAGAAGGAATAGATTATGGTGAGACTTTTGCAGCTATGTCTAGACTTGAGGGAGTAAGAACATTGTTTGCATATGGTGCTTTCAAAAATTTCAAGGTATATCAAATGGATGTTAAATCTACATTTTTGAATGGTATACTAGAAGAAGAAGTTTACATTGAACAACCTGAAGGATTTGTTGAAGACAAGAGTAAAGATTAGGTATGTAAATTAAACAAAGCTTTATATGGTCTGAAACAAGCACCTAGAGCATGGTATGAGAGACTGCACTCTTATTTGATCAAGATTGGTTTTATAAGGACAAGTGAAAACAACATTATGTACATGAAAAATGATGAGGACAATGGAATACTGATCTCAGCCATATTTGTTGATGACATTATATTTTGTGGAAATGACTCTCTATGCAAAAACTTTGGTAATGAAATGTGCAAAGAATTTGAGATGTCACTAATCGGTGAGATAAAGTATTTTATACGTTTACAGATACTGCAAATGAAAGATGAGATTTTCATTACTCAATCCAAGTACATAAAGGAAATCTTGAAGAAATTTGGAATGGAGGATTCTAAACTTGTAAGTACTCCTATGACTACCAACTGTAAACTATCAAAGAATGATGAATCTGCATCTGTTGATGAGACACTTTACCGATCTATGATTGGGAAGTTGCAATATGTTGTGTATAGTAGACCCGATATAGCACATGCAGTAGGTATTATTGCAAGATTCTCTGTATATCCCAAGGAAACCCATATGACAACAATGAAGAGAATTTTCAGATACCTGAGAGGCACTGAAGATTATGACTTAGTATATGAAAAGAGGAATGATTTTGATTTAAAAGTTTATACTGATGCTGATTGGGCAAGCAACATTGATGATAGGAAAAACACAAGTGGTGGAGCTTTTTTTTAAGGAGAAAGACTAGTGAGTTAGCTTAGTAAGAAACAAGGATGCATTTCACAGTCAACAACTGAAGCTGAATATGTTGCTACAACATTGAATTGCACAAATATAGCATGGATCAAACAACTGTTAGAAGGTATAACTGAGAAGGTTACCAAGCCAGTAACTATATTTGGTGATAATACGAGTGCCATTAACATTTCAAAGAATCTGGTAATGCACTCTAAGACAAAGCATATATCTATAAAGTATCACTATCTCAGAGAAGAAGTTCAAGAAAAGAAAGTTGTGTTGGAATATATCAATTCAAAGGAACAAATTGCAAACATCTTCACAAAGCAATTGCCAAGGGACACTTTTGAGTATCTCAGAAGCAAGTTAGGGGTCCTACCCCTATCTTCTACTCACTGACAGAGTTTGGTGAAAGCATCAATTCGATGAGTTTACATAATATTATGTGTGGATTGATGTTGATTTACACACTTTAGAAGGTTTTCTAAAGGTGTGTAGGAAATAGTGAATAGAGACAAGTTGCTCTGACCGAGACTGAGATGATACATAGCAAGGCAAATCACTTCACAGGGGAAGAAATCATGAATTAGTTTTTACTTTTTGGCATTGTTGTCAAAGGGGGAGAAGACTAAATGGTTGACTAAATGGTAAAGCCCTTAATGAAGAAGACAACTGAAGACTAATGATAGGGGGAGAAGATTACAAAGGGGAGAAGACTTCAAAAGATTTTAAAAGCTCAAGGATAATAGGAGAAGTCTAACAAAAATTTGAATCTGAATCAATTTGAATATCTTGTTGGTATTACCATTTAATTATTGGTTTTTCCATCAATGCCAAAGGGGAAGATTGTTGGCATTTCAATAGAAGGAGATTGTTGATATTCATTAAGGATATTGAGAAGGTTGCTGGAGATTATTTGATATAACTGAAAAAGGATGATAACTATCTTTATAACATTATTTTGTCATTGATGTCAAGAAATTGATTTTCTGATTCAGTATGATGTTGCCATATCTTGAGAAGATTGATTTGAAGAGAATTAAGATGTCGGTAAAAGATACAAAAAGAATGTGATGAATAAGGGGAGAAATAAGTTATTCAATGGGCAACTATTACCAAGTTAGACAATGATGAGATCATGATGTTTAGATTGTTTTGATATCCTACATATGTTGTTGATTGAAAGGTTAATACTATACTATGTCACCAAGCAAAGAACCTAGTCGGTAAACCCTAAGGTTATCGATATCGATTAATGAAGGCGGAATGTCTACCAAGTAAAGTTTAGTATTTACTGAGTGGCAACCGAGTTATGATAGATCGCATTGGATGGATAAAAGCATTATTTAATGAAGGTTGTTGATGAGCTGGAGATGAATAAATGATTGTTATGTCGTGCATGAAGTTTGTTAAGGATCTACGGCAATGGAAAATCAAGAGGAAGATCTATAGCTCAGATTGAACCACAATAACCTTGTGCAAGTTCCAAGAAAGGAATGCAAGTCCCTAGGCAAGGTAAAACATTTTCAGATCGAAGGATACATTGAACCGGGTCAAGTTTGAAGATCTGATGGCTAAGATTGATCATGGGAAATGTGATCAAGGAGATTAAGCAGTTAGCAAATTGTTTATAAATAAGGAATTGTTGATGAACAATGCATGTGGGCAAGTGTAAGCACAGGGATGCTATATAGTGATTACCGAGTACAAAATCTTGAAGACCTGTTTTGAATAACAGAGTAAGGAGCCTAGCAAAGGGACAAGATAAGTCCTATGACAAGATTGTTTTGAGCAAATAAGAATCTGCTTTAGCATTTTAGATGTGAAGTTGTAGATATATTTCTATTACTATTATTTTGTAAGTGACAAAAAATCTCTTAAATGAGTGGACTTAACAGTCTTATTTGTAAACCCTCTAGCAAGGTAACATTCTAAATGAGTGTTTGAAATCCTTTGACAAGGTCACTTCTAACAAAGTGAAGATCCTAATAGATCTGAGGGAAATCCCTTAACCGGGTCACATCTAGCAATGTGTTTGTAATCTTTAATAGGGTTTGCTTTTAACCAAGCATACTCTAGAAGAGTATATTTCTTAGTGGGTCCGAATTCCCACAGTGGTTTTTCCCTATTTGGGTTTCCACATTAAATCTAGTGTTATATGTGTTATGATGATTATGTGTTTATGAGTTTGCATGCTTAGCAGTTTTTGGTTATATTGCTGAAGTATAAGTTACCGAGGTTGAATCTGTTGATTTTATGGAAGATTGAGTTTGTATGATTCACCCCCCCCCCCCGCCTCTCATCTTGTTAGCTATTGGCATCAAAACTTTACATTTTTTTGTGGTTATGTTTTTATGGTTGATTTACTTAACAACTTAACTACTTTGATAAGTCATGATAACTGGAAGTATTGAGAAATGAAGAAGTTGTTTACTGTTAATTTGTTGTAACAATTAACTGGTTTATCTTATGAGTTTTTATCTTGACAGTGGTATTGCATTGATAGTTCTAAATTTACTTTGAGAGATTGATTTTTGAGATTGGTGAAGTTTGTATCAGTTTTTCTATCTACTGATTCACCCCCCCTCTCAGTAGTTGACCGGATACTTATTCTTTCATCATACCATCAATTGGTATCAGATCTTATCAATTCCTCTAAGGTCTAATCCTAACAACTTGAGGTAAAGATCTTGCATATCATGATGAAGAAGGAAGGTCCAAAGTTTCATAGAGAGAACTACTGGATATGGAGTGATAGAATGAAAATTTATATCAAGAGTCTGGGAAGCTAGTATTAGGAACATGTTGATACTAAGTATGTTGCACCTATTGGGATGTTGACTAATGATCAGAAGAAAGAGAAACAAGAAAATCATCAAGAATTGGAGGCTATTATCAGTTCTTTGTCTGATGCAGAGTATGTAGATGTTCATGGTCTTGAAATTGCATATGAGGTATGGCAAAAACTAGAAGAGATTTATAGTGGTGATGAACATGTTAAGATTGCTAAAGAAGAGAGTCTAAGAGAAAAGTTTGATGACATATGGATGGCTGAAGGTGAGAATATCCAGCAGTATGGTCAAAGGATAAAAGAGATAGTCAGTAAAATTAAGAGTGCAGGAGGTAAAGTGGAAGATTCCACAATGATCAATAAGGTACTGAGAACCTTGCTACTGGTCTACGCTATCCGAATTGCAAATATTCAGGAGATGAAGTCCATTGACAAAACTAAAGTAATTCTTGACTCCATCATTGGAAAGCTTACTACTTTTGAATTAAATGGTTATGATGGTAGTGTACATAAATCTGAGTCTACATTTAGAGCTTCTATTTCTAAGCCATCTATGAGAAAAAGTAGAGATGCCAGTCATAGTTATGAATCCAGATCCAGTAGAGAAGCTGATGATGAAGACAGTTTAGTTGAGCTTGAAGCATTGTTGTCCAAGCAGTTGCCTAGAGGTACAGGTAAATATAGAGGCAAATTACCTTTGAAATGTTTTGCATGCAACAAGATTGGACACATTGCTACTAACTGTCCTAATGGTGATAATGAACATAAACAAGAGAAATTCAAGAAGTAAAAGGGCAAAGGCAAAAGAGATTGTCTTATTATTGTTGATGGTGGTATCACTGATGAGGAATCTGATGGTGATGCTAATGAAGACATTGTGTTTGTAGCTATTAAAGAAGAGATATCAAACAAAAAAGCATTAGTATCCAAGATGGATAACTTTGATGATTGGATCATTGATAGTGGTTGTTCACATCACATGATCGATGATCAGAGCAAATTTCTTTCTCTGAAGGAATTTGATGGTGGAGTTGTAAGATTTGGTAATGACTCACCCTACATGGTTTAAGGTAAGGGAACTATTTCTCTTAATGGAAAGAGTAGTGCAGATGATGTCTACTGGGTTGAAGGTCTAAAGCACAATATTTTGAGTGTGGCAAAACTCAATGATAAAGGATACCCATTAGAGTTTAAAAATGGTATGTGCAAAATCTCTGACAATAAAGGTGAACTAATTGCAACCAGGAAGAAAACTAAAGGTAACTTGTTTCACCTTAGTCCTAAAGTCAGCAACTGTTTAATTGCAAAGATAGATGATAGTTGGCTTTGGCATAGGAGATTTTGTCATATAAACTTTGATAACATTGTTAAAGTGAGTAAGTCCAAGACAGTGAGAGGTTTGCCTTAGTTGGACAAACCGGTTAATGCTCTATGAAAAGAATGTCAGTTGGGAAAGATGGCATCCTCAAATTTCAAGAGAAAATCTTTTTTAGCAGAAAATTTGTTAGATTTGGTTCATATAGACCTTTGTGGACCAATAAGAACAAAAGGTATTCAAGATGATAGATATTTTATGATCTTCATTGATGATTTCTCAAGGATGATGTGTATCACATTCTTGAAGGATAAGACTTAATCTTTTGGTAAGTTCAAGGCATTCACGGCCTTAGCTGTGAAGGAGAGCGGTAAGAAGATAAAGTGTTTGAGGACAGATCAAGGTGGTGAATTTACTTCAGAGAAATTCACTAGGTATTGTGAAGAAAATAGTATCAAACGACAACTTTCTGCATCAAGGACACCACAGCAAAATGGTATCATAGAGAGAAACAACCGGTCAGTTGTTGAAGCTTCTAGGATGATGTTGATACAAGGAGGTATAGCAAAAACTTTCTAGAGAGAATCTATCAACACAACTATCTACACTATGAACCAAATTATGGTAAAGAGAGGTAAGGATAAGACTCCTTATGAATATTGGTATGGAAGATCACCTAATGTTAGTTATTTCAAGATATTTGGAAGCAAATTTTTTATTAACAGAGGTGATTATATTATAAAATTTGAGGCTAAAAGTGATGAAGGTATATTTCTTGGCTATTCCACCAAGAGTAAGGCCTACAAGTGTTTTAACAACTGGACATAGAAAATTATTGAGAGTGCTGATGTTTGAGTGGATGAATACCCTGAAGTCTCAGAGGAAACCATTTCAGAGAAAAAGGATGAAGATCCTTACATTTTGTTTTTGGAACCAGAAACTGTGAAATTTGAAATTGGCAAAGCAAATACTGATGTACCAGTTCAACCAGGAAAGATAAATTCAGAAGAAGATGATGATAATGAAGAAGCTGAACCAGAAGATAATGATCATGTTATTCCAAGATATGTGAGACTGAATCACAATCGTAAATAAATTATTGGGGATAAGGATGCTGGAGTACTAACCAGAAGAAGAATTAGAGAGAATTCTTGCATGATCTCCAATATTGAACTAAGAACTACTGAGGAAACATTTGGTGATGATCATTGGGTGAAAGCTATGGAGGAGGAATTAGATCAAATTGAGAAGAACAAAACATGGACCTTAGTACCTCGACCAGTAAATAAAAATGTGATAGGTACTAAGTGGGTATTCAAGAACAAGTTGAATGAAGATGGTGTTGGAGTTTGCAAAAAAGCTAGGTTGGTTTTCAAAGGTTATGCATAAGAGGAAGGAGAAGGCTATGGTGAGACTTTTGCACCAGTGGCAAGATTGGAAGGTGTTAGAACATTACTTGCATTTGCAGCACTCAAGAAATTCAAGGTATACCAGATGGATGTTAAGTCAACATTTTTGAATGGGATACTAGAAGAAGAAGTATACATTGAGCAGCCATATGTTTATGCTTTGACTGATAAGAAAGACATGGTATGCAGATTGCATAAAGCTTTATATGGATTAAAGAAGGCACCAAGAGCATGGTATGAAAGGCTTCATACACATTTGATGAAGATAGGCTTTCTGAGAACTAGTGATGATAGTAACATATATCTCAAATCTGAAGGAGATAAAATACTTGTCAGCGAAGTATTTGTTGATGATATCATATTTGGAGGTAATGATGACATGAGAACTAGTTTTGCAGATGAAATGAAAAATGAGTTTGAAATTTCTTTAGTGGGAGAAATAAAAAATTTCATAGGCTTGCAAATACAGCAAATGAAGAATGGTATTTTTATCACACTCTAAGTATGTGAAAGAGATCTTGAAGACATTTGGCATGAGTGACTGTAAACCAGTTGGGACACCAATGGTTACAGGTTGTAAGTTGTCTAAGGAAGATGAGCCCAAATCTGTTGACGAGAAGGAATACAGGTCAATGATTGGAAAATTGCACTATGTTGTTCATAGCAGACTGAACATAGCTCATGCAGTTGGCATAGTTTCTAGATTCCAGAAGAATCCTAAGGAAACACAACTCATAGCAACCAAAAGAGTTTTTAAATACTTGAAAGGTGTTGTTGATTATGGGTTCTGGTATCCATATGGAGGAAATTTTGACTTGAAGGTGTACACAGATTCAAATTGGGCAGCCTATGTTGATGACCAGAAAAGCACAACCAATGGAGCATTTTTTCTTGGAGGAAGGCTTGTTTCATGGAGTAGTAAGAAGCAGAGTTGTACTTCACAATCTATTGCTACAGCTAAGTATGTTGCAACTTACATGAATTGTACACAGGCTATATGGATGTGGGACATTTTGGAAGGTTTTAAGATGAATATTTTAGAACCTGTAAATATTTTATGTGATAATACAAGTGCCATAAATATTTCCAAGAACCTTGTTTTGCATGCATGAACCAAGCATATTGAATTGAAGTATCATTTCTTGAGGGAAAAAGTACAGAGTAAAGATGTGATCTTGGAGCATGTTTCTACCAAGGAGTAGCTTGCAAATATTTTTACTAAACCTCTACCTAAGAGTACTTTTGAGTATCTTAGAAGTCAGTTGGGGGTTGTCCCTCTTCATAAAGTCAGTTAAGTATGATGTAGATTACATCAGTCCCAGAGCTACTTGTCAAATTTTATAGAAGGATTGGTGTAGAAGTGGATTTATTCCACAAGGGGGCATCAAGTTGTAGATTGTTCATGATGCACAGTGAAATTTGGCATTACTTGGTTTACTTTCAATTTGGCATTGTTGTCAAAGGGGGAGAAGAATTATGTGATTATGGGAAGGAGAACCAGCCGAAAGCTGACGACATGGAGAGTGTTGTGAATACTTGGTAATGTAAACAAGGATTCCTATTCACAATCATGCAGTAATCAATGGTATTGATAATTGTATTACCATCAATGCCAAAGGGGGAGATTATTGGCATTTGCATGAAGATTGCAATAATGATATGTTATGTTGTCATTGATGTCAATTAACCGGTAATGATATTGTTGTAATATTGTTACTGTAACTAGTAGGAAGAATTTGTGGAGTGAACCGGTAACTGGTGTAAACCCTATCTATTGATATAATAGGTAAACCCTAACTGTTGTTTTTGATAAACCCTAACCAATTAAGTTTGGTGAATTAGTTATATTTTTTTATGATCTAATGATGAGTGGTAATGATTATGACACATATGATTATTGTATGAAGACAATTTGAAGAGATTTTAGTGAGTTGTTGTAACAGTTTTTGTCTAGGGAATGAGAAATGTATTGTATCTAATGTAAAGCATGTGATGAGTTACTAAGTTCGATGAAGCGGTGATCAAGGAGTGATCAAGGTTTTCTTGATTGATGTGCAGAGATTGCTATGTAATCCAACGGTCATACTTGAATTGATTTGTTTGTAATCTCTATGAGAATTAGGTTTTTGTTGTGTTACCGACTTGATTGATTTGTATATAAGGTTGATAAAGTTGTTTAGTTTAATGAGTTGGCAAAGAGTTAGCAAAGATCAATTGAGTGTGTGGTTGTCGAACCAGATGATGTATCTGCAGTTTGAGTAAAGGCAGATAGGAGCATGAAATGGATCTGATCAAGCAAGTGTAGTGATATTCAGACATATCAACAAACTCCTATTGTTTTCTAACAATTATAGAAAAATTGAAATCCCCTAACTGGGTAAGCTCTAACAAGCTTGGTTGTATTCAAATCCTCTAACAAGGTGATCCATTAGATTGGATTTTCAAATCCTCTAACGAGGTTACTCTTACAGGGTATTGTTTCTAACAAAGCATTGTAGTCAATCCCTTAACCAGGTGATTCCTAACTAGAATACATTGAGGGAAAAATTTGAAAATAGGTTTAAAACAACAGAGGGTGGTTCAATTATAGTTGCCCAAATAGGATCTATGAGGAAAGAGGTGCATGAGAGTATGAGAGTATGAGAGATTTTGTGGCCAAGTTCAATAAATTATATAATAGAATCACCATGAATATGAGGCCCGGTGAACTTTTATTGAAAGATATGTTTATCAATACCTTGCCACCTTATATAAGTTTCATCATTAAAAGGGAAGGTGCAAATGACTTAGAAGTTGCTCAAAATTTGGTTGTGTCAATTGAAGATGATCTAATAGTGGCTAGGAAATGGAAGAGAGAGTTACAGACTGGTAAACCCTCACCAGTAAACTCTACAAATCCTATAATTTAGATGTTGGCGAATGGTATCATCACTTTGAAAAGGCAAATCGCCAAAGAGTTTGTCAACTTCTTATCAAGACATTCCTAGAAGAGATTATAATTACCAAGGAGATCAAAATAATACCTTGTCTATAACTACTCTGAACCAAAGGCTAGCAATTGTGGGTCCTTCCTCTTCATCTTCAGGAATGCAGAATCACTATAATTTCCACTTGACTTCTGACCATGATGGAGCTAATTTCCCTGATATGATAAGGTATATGAGATGCTCTCAACAAGTGAATGTGCCACCGAACCCCATGTAGAAGAGCCTATCACATCCAAAGATGTTGAGGTGAATTTTTTTGAGTATGTACCTGAATATGTGTTCATTAAAGTGTGAATGATCTTAATTGTGTCATGTTCACTAGATCACAACATACAAAGGGAGATCAGAGTAACTCTTCCTCCACTCCAAAATATCTTCTAACTAAGCAAAATAAAGTAGAACAGGGGACTCCAAAAGAATCGCAAGTTGAGGTAACACCTTCCCCTTCTCTCGTTGTTGTATTAAATCCCAATTCTTTTGATATTATTGAGTCTTGTAAAAGTACTAAGATCCAAATTTCCCAAGCTGAATATCTAAGACTAAACCCCAAAGAATTGGATAGACTAGTTAAGTATATTAAGTAAGAAACTTCATCATCCCATTGTAACCCCCAACTCTTTTGTGAAAATGAAGCCTATGCTGAAGAACAAGTTTGTTCCAATTCAAAAAATTATCCTTCTTGTTTGCCAAATCCCTCTGCCAGAACATAACCATTTTATGTGTCTTTATTCATTGTTGGTTTTAGGTTAAATAATTGTATTGACTTTGGGGCTTTAGAAAATGTGATGCCTTCTCAAGTAGCACAAGACCTAGGTATGTCCATTACCTCCTCTCAGGGTAAATGCTACTCCATGGATGGCTCCACAATTTTAATCATAGGGTAGATTGAAGATGCACAAGTGGCTTTAGCTACTATCCATAAAAAAGAGATTGAAGCTAACTATACTAGTTGTTGATAGAACCACTAGACTTATAGAATCCACCAAAGGTTGTTAAACTATGTCATGAATCCCTGCGAGGGATGCTGGCCCATTGCCAACAATCCCCCTCCTAGTATCACTGACCGTGGCCTACGTGATTTGAACCTGTGACCAAGCTTTGATACCACTTGTTACAAGCTAGGGTTGTCATTGCACCAAAAGATCGACCTGTTAATGCCCGATACAAGCACTAGACTTATAGAATCCATAGGAGGCTATTAAACCATGTCACGGATCCCCGTGAGGGATGTTGGCCCACTACCAATAGATATCTTATTTGTAGAAATGGGGCCAAGCATGTACATGTGTTCCTCGACTCCTTTTGACAATATAAACCAGATTGCTCCCAATTTGGTGAATGAATTGTGGACACCAGAATTTGATGGAAGTTGTGCCTATGCCAGATTAGGAGCAGGTTTTATTCTAGTGTCACCAAATGGTTATAAATTTCCTTTTTCTTTCAAGTTGGAGTTTGCCAATACCAATAACATAGCTGAGTATGAAGCCTTAATACTTGGTTTAGTGTTGGCCCAAGAAAAGGGGATCAAACAACTTAAAGTTGTGGGAGATGTTGAGTTAATTGTTAAAGAAATCAAAAATATCTATACCAGTGAAGAATGGTCAGCTAACATATTATAGACACAGAGTTTGGGATTGTATTGATATGTTTGATACTTTTTTGATTGAATTAGTTCCAAGAAGCTAGAACACTAGGGCTGATTCCTTGATCAACTCAGCTTCTTTTCTCCCGTCTCATCCTGATTTTATTGACAAAATTTTTTAGGTCGAATTCATATATTGACCTAGTGTTCCTAATAATGTGGAACATTGGCAAGTGTTCAATGATGATCAGTAGATCATTGAATTCCTTGAGAAATCTTAGTCTTTTTCTCAGTAATATTTTGAAGGAAGTAATAATGAAAGAAGTGAAGTGTTGGAAGAAGAGATCATTGCCCATAATGAGAAAGAGGTTGAAGTTGTGCAACTGAAAGGGAACAAAATACCTAAAGGGCTAGTTTCTCTCTAAAGCCTATTTAATCGACATGATTAGTATTTGAAGCTATTAGAATTCTTTCACAATGAAACATGTGGAGATCATTATTCATCCATCGTAATAGCCTCTAAGATCCTTCACCAGAAGTTTTATTGGCTTGGAATATTTAAGGATGCATATGAATGGGTGTCTAAGTGTGAAAAATGTACGATTTTCACTGGTAGACCTCATCTAGCTGCTTTACCTCTAAGGCCTATGGTTATTGATGAACCTTTTCAGCAATGGGGTATGGACTTTATCAGCCCAATTAATCCTAATTCTAGAGTTGGACACACCCATATCTTAATGGTCACATATTACTTTACTAAATGGGTAGAAATCATTCCTGTGAAGAGCACTTCTTCCAAGGTGGTATGGAATTTCCTGAAGGAGAATATCCTGGTAAGATTTGGGGTGCCTAAGAAATTGGTCGCTGATAATGCCAGCTATTTTTTCTTCTGTTGAAATCACTATGTTCTATTATGAAAATGGCATAAGTCTGACACACTCATCAGATCACTATCCTTAGGGAAATGGGAAAGCCAAATCTAGTAATAAGAACCTAGTCTCCATCATTAAGAAGCTAGTAGATGAAAACCAGAGAGGATGGCATAAAATGTTGTACGATGCTTTGTGGGCTAATAGAATAATGTATAAGAGAGCTATTGGTTTGTCACCTTTTCAATTGGTCTATGGAGTGGAAAGTGCCTTACCGTTACCATTGGAGCTCTCAACACTCAATTTGCAAAAAGCTATAGAAGATGAGTAAATTCAATCTGCAATAATAAAAAGAATCATGTATTTGAACAAGCTGGAAGAACAAAGAGATATAGTAGCAGATAAGATTACCTGACACCAACAAATGGTGAAGAAGGTATTTGACAAAAAGGCTATATAGAGGAATTTTATAGTTGGAGACTCAGTCCTCCTCTGGGATAAGAGAAGGGAACCAAAAGGTGCACATAAAAAGTTTGATTCATTGTGGAAGGGACCCTTCAAGATTAGGTAGGCTCTTGGTGATAACACTTTTCTGTTGAACTACCTAGATGGCGCTCCATTACCTCTTGCCTATAATGGACAGGATTTGAAAATTTGTTCTTAAAATGTTTTGTTGTCTTATGTACATAGTTTTTCTTTCCCATTTGTTTGGTTTGTTGTGTCTCATTTCTTACTCTGTTGCCCACTGAATAAGGCTTTTGTCAAGTTTTTCTAGATCCTTTGCGTCCTATTAGTCCCTGTCCACTTTCAGAGCCAATGTTACCCTTTACAAATTTAATCATAACTAAGTCAGTCCCCTCCATGCCCGTTTCTCAAGGTTCTCCTTGTTTGTCTCATAACTTAAGTTTTTAGTCGTGGTCATTGTGTAAATGTTGAAGCTAGTCGTGCGTTGTCCACTTTTTCTAACCTTGGTCATGGAATCATAGATTTTCAAGAGTCCCAAATCACCTGACCTTCTTCTTTCCTTTATGTTTTAGTCACTCACGTGAAGGTTGTCAAAAGTCCAAAAACCCAAACCATAGGTTTTGAAGTTTGTGTTTTTCATGATCGAGCAACTTATGAAGCCTTGCTCACATTTCGGGGCACTACCACCATGTGGGGTCAGTTGTACGAACTAACCTTGATTTGTCTTGTCAATAGGATTATGCAGATGAAGGAACCATTTTTAGAGCGGTTAAATAAATGCAGTATTAAATACATGTCACATCACATGAGTACGTCAATATGGTGGTGAATTTCTTTTAGCTAGCTTTCATTATTCACTTGTACTTTCATGTAGTGAGCTATCTAGTTTAGCCCATGCAGAGCGGAATCCAAAATCATTGGGTGAGAGTCAAGGACATAGAGATAGAGCACTTGAACTTGTGAGAATTATTGCAAGACCTTGAATAGAAAGAAAGAACCCCAACGTGAGACAAAATCTTTCAGAGTGGTTTAGCTTATGCAACTGGTTTTCCACCTATTGTGCCTTGTGTCAATTTAATTATTGCATGTTCTAAAAGATACGACCCAACAACACAGAAAATTTGAAGAGAGGACAAAGAGGTCATTGCACAAATCAACTCTAAAAGTGTTTCCTCCACTTTCTGCCTCCTTAAGAAAGAAGCCTCTGAAGACATATATGTTCTTGTCGGTGAAGAGTATTTCCAAGCTCATGGAGACTGGTGCAAAAATTGCATTGCCAAGTCCTGGCTGAAATTTGATAAACAAGGTAAGTCTCAATTTCCCTCTAGGCTTAGAAGAATACATCTCAGGGATGAAATTTCAGAAAGTATTGCCTTATTGCATTGTGTAGTAGGAAATGTGTGTGTCGACTCCTTTGAATTTTAGATGTTTTGATTCATCTTAGTGATTTGTAGTCCACAAAATTCCATCAATTGGGCCTCTGTAATTAGTTACCACCTAAATGAGAAATTGAGGAATTTTTCAATAGTCTTTAGCCTTTATCATGCTTTCATACTTAGTATATGTTCTAGCTAGTTGACAATCCATTTGGCCTGGGTTGGAATTGCAATTCCCCTCCTCTACTTATCTGCCTATTTTAAAAAAAATTCCTCAGCTCACCCTGCAGGTCGACATGCAAACCTTTTCCCACGTAAATGATTTCTTCCTAATGGGTTTTGTTAGGGAATTAGAGGGAAGCCCCGGACTGTGAATTTCCCATGAGTCCGCTACTTTTGTGATGGAATTTGGGAGTTTCTATACCCAATTTGATAGGTTCACATACTTCTGAATTGGGGGTTTTTTAAAAGCTTCATCAAAGCTGCCCTATTTTCCTGTTGATTTTATGATATTCTTGGAGGTTTGTCGCCAGATGGTTGTGGTTAATGTTAAAATTTGAATATGGGGAAGATGGGATATTCCTTCCCATTATCCATGTCTCATTTTTCTTGTAAAATAAATGGTACCATAAAAGGAGTTGAGAAAATCTTGGAAGAATTTCACCTTCATTCTTTGTCGTCTAGGGATAGTTTTGACAACAAAGGCTATGTGAAACATTGCTTGTATGGAGCTGAACATTATGTGCATTGACCAAATATTGAAGATTTTTAGGAAGATTGTTCTGACGATGCTGAAGTATTTAGAAGAAATTTCATGAGGCTCACTTTGCAACAAATTCATGCTTTTGGAATTTATTTTAATATCCCTAATAACATGGTGGAATATGAGGTCATTCTTGATCTAGAATATCACACTCTTGTTGACAAGGCTCCACCTAGGATTGATTGGTCAGAAGGTGAGCTCTCAAATTTGATGGCTCGTGCAGCTCCCGTATTGAGAAGAACATCTGATTGGTTGAATGGAAAGAGTAGACAACATATCAACCCCTCACAAGGATAGAATTCATCATCTTGTAGAGGTCAGGTGGTCGTCTTGACCACTTCTATCCAGACGTCAACAAACACAACTACTACTAAATTGCACAACCAAGGTTCATATTCTGGTGGTGATGGTGAAAAACCTAAGAAAACCGGAACTAGGTTCAATTGCCCTGTGAGCAAGATGAAGAGGTTGTGTCATGAAAAGGGAAGACACCACTTGTTGATTCTGAGGGCATTTACCAACAAATAATTAATGATAATTATTTTTCTGGTTTATTGGAAATTCCTTCTTCTCTTGTTCAAAATACTCCTGTGAGCACTACTAATAGAGACTCAAGACTTGAAACAACTTCTCCAGCTTGGCTAAAAAGAGAGGTGGAGAAGAAAAGGAAAACCACCACACCTGCCACCAATGAAGTTGATACAGTCGCCCTGCTATTTCTGAGTTCCTGCAAGCCCAAAAAGGTGAAGAGGATGTCTCAACTCATTTTTTATTTTTTGTTTGGGCACCATCTTTTAGAAATTACTGACCCCATAAAGGATATGAAGTTGAAATAATAGAGTGATTACAAAATCAGTCATGTGGATGTGGGACCTTCTACCCTGGAAGGAGATGTTTATCATGTTGATTTTTTGGTGAATGAACTAATTAAAAGAGAAAAGGAGAAAAAGAAACAAAATTTGGAGCTACAGTCACAAGTGCAATCATTGAAGTATTTTATTTCATCTATTATAAATCCTATCGCAGGGAAGGCCTCAAGTTCAAGTGTGCAAGGAATAGCCCCCGATATTGTGCAGAAAATCAAGGGCAATCTCGTATAGACCAAGGTTGTCACTGAGTGGATGGATGAACTATATCAGGGCGGTGTCATTTATGTCACCAAGTTTAGGAGATTGCATGTAATTGTGCTAAATAAGAGAAAGGAATTGGTGGATGAGTTACAACAAGTCCAAAAAGAACATGGCAATATGTTCGTGCTTGCAAAAGAAATTGTAGGGCTCCTATCAGTGAACCATGCTACACTGGTGACTAAAAAAATAGTGGAGCATCCTAAAGAAATTGACCCTACCTTGTGAGGCTTTGGATTGGAAGTTGACCTAATGGATGGATATATTGAGGAAAATGTTTGTGAGCTCAATCAAATATTGGATCAATTCAAAGAGATTTATCAGAAGGAAATTAGAGATCCTCAAATCATTTCCTCCAATGTGTTTTAGAGGTTGATCCATTTCCAAGCTTACACTGTAGCCTTTGAAGCTGAGATTGATGGCATACACAGCACCCTGACTGATACAGACAAATTGATTTCTAAGTGGAAAACAAGGATGCAAATCATGACCACATCTAGGGATAGAAGCATTACCACGATCATCAATAGGTATCGAGAATATAGGAAGAAGATCAAAGCTCAAGTGGTGGAATGCGATCAACAAGAGGTGGAGGTTATTGGCAGTCAAGATTCTGAAGCTGGAGCAGCAATTGGATTTTATAGTTTTTTATTACATTTCTTGATATTGTCTCTTTCGCCTTTTTAAAGACTCGGTTTTAAATAACGGTTGTCCTCAAGAAACTGTTACTTTTAAGCTTTAAATAGTTGGACTTAAACTAAATTAAGGATCTTTTGGGAAAACTTTGATTTTCTCATTAGAGAAAAAACTTCTATTTAATTAAGTATATTTCTATTTTTAGTTAATTTTAATATAGAAAGACATTGGTGGTTTCAAATATCCATGATCTTTGAGTTGTGGTGTAAGGAATCCTTTGTTTGTGTTGAATGACTTATTAATGAATGATCTATATTGGAAGTGATTAATTAGGTATTTTTGTTACAACAAAATTGGTATCTGTGAATGATGCTTTTGTGATGATTTTGGTTTGTTTAAAGTTTGGAAAATTAAAAAAATATAAGACTTATGATACATTTATGCCTTTCTAAAGATTTATGGTTAAAAGCATTTCCTTAGTTTTCTTTTTGGTTAAAATCAATCATGAATGGTTCATTATTTGTTGAAAATATTATGAAGGTAGTTTCCACCTTGTAAAATAAGCAGAGAATCAGTCGGTAAATGGTTATTTGAGACCAGTTCAACTGTGGTTACATTTACCACCTTTGTGGCATGATAATATAGAGTAAGGTGATAAATATGCTAACCAACAGGAAGAAAAAAAAAACTAAAGGTGTATGTATTATGTCTACCCATTCTTGAAAGGAAAATGAGTGAATAAATCTCAAGATGTATGGAGTCTCAGAAAGGTTCTTGAGAATCCCCATGTCAATGCTAAAAGTTTCCCCTTCCAAATTAGATGTTCTAGGCGACACTACTAAAAATGACAATCCAAAATCTGGAGATCTATGTAGATCAATATCCAAATACTTTAGTATCTCCTCTAAAGATAAAGAGATCTCCAAATACTCTCAAAAGTATCCACACTCATGTGAAACTAAGATGAATGATCATGTATAGAATGAATAAGAGGGTCAAAGTGTTCCCTCGTAAAAACTAAAGAAGAATCATCTCCATCAAGGAGAAGATGAATAAAATAAATAGTCTCCTCCAAGTATACAACATAGAACTTATAAAAAAACCCTAAAATGTTTGACAAGTAATCAACCCAAATAGTCATATCTAGAAGATGATGGATGTCTTGTTGTACTACATCATAAGTAGCTATAACTATAACAACAAAAGTATCATTATCGAAAACAATATATGGAGATGAAGAAAGAAGAAAATTCTCTTTGTGAACTATACATTCAAGGCATTCACTATATTCAATATTCTCCAATTATCATCATCAAAGGGTATGTTATCTACATCATCAAGAGGAATGAGGCAATCTAAAATAGGATCATTTGGAAATGGAGTCACGAGGATCTTCATAAATCTCCTAAATCTTGGTCCAAAGTGATCTCTTAGATCTTCAAAGGAATAATGTTAACATTGAAATAAATGTGATAGATAATCTCTTCAAAACCCTATTAAGGAACCATGACCACCAAAAATTTTAGTGCTATTGAAAAAAGGTATAGTTTAAAATAGTGGATAGTCTACACAAAGATGTGATAGGGTAACTATGCATGAGAGGTGAGGTGATATTTTTGTAAGGTTTTAAAAACTAAAGCTCCAAGCACAAAGCCAAGAAAATCAATGCATGCATACAAAGAGTAGAGTATAGTGAGAAGGTATGGAGGGCAAAGAATATTTTGTTAAATATGCTAGGTTCTACACAGAGAAAATTATAGTTCACACACAAAGAGTGACAGTAACCTAGATAGTGATCTAATGTAGGGGGGTTCAAGGGATAGGAATGCATGGAAAGACATGTAAAACCAAGAAGACAATTCTAATAACATTCTATAGGTCCTAAATAGAATAAGTCATAGTAGAGAATAAATAAATGTTAGGTTAAGAAGAATGATAGAGTTTTGTTGCATATATGATGAAGATGTGAGGATCTAGGAATTGTAGATGAATAACATATCAAATTTTGGTCCTTAAAGACCTCCCACACACCCCTAATGAATTTAATCACTTTGAACCACTTTTCAACCATCTTCACATGTTCTAAAAGTAGGGAGAGGATAGTCATGCCTATTTGGATGATTTATAAGAAAGTGGGGAGCATCTAGGAACTATTGGAATGAACAATTATGAAAGAATATAGGAGCTAATTTAGGATCATCCTTGATTAACAAAGAAAGAGACCAACATATTCATCTTTCTTCAACACCTCCTTTATGATTTTATGAATTCAACCAAGGGAGAATGTTCTTCAAGTACCTATTTATAAGTCAAAAAATTAATAAGGAGAAAGTAGAGGTCATATAATAACCTTTATAATATGTCCTACTTTCTCTTCAATGTTGGATGAGAAAATAGGATGTCGTTTTAGTTCTCACTAGTCCAAACTAAGAATTATAACTTATATGAAGTTCTTTCTAGTTTAAAGGCTAAGATTTGTAACTCAAACTCAGTTTTCATATTGAAGACAACATTGTATTTCACTTTTTCAAGAAAATGTCAAGTAGTTTCAAAATATGTACCACTATAACTAATCATTAGTTGTGAAAAATGCAATTTTCATTCTCAAAATTTTGTAGCTTCAAACCTTCTTGCAAAAACCTGATGCATAAGCATGTGAAATGATTGAGTTATGTGAAAACTAGCTAAGTAATTGAGAATTTGTGTTTCAAAATGGTAGTATGAGTATCAAAGTAATCTGGTGCATCATACCCTGAGAATTTATATATCATTTCATGTCATTCTCTTATTTTCTCAGTAAAGAAACAATAGCATAAGTTACATTAGGTGAGGTACCATGGGAACCAATCCTCTCTAAAGGTTGATCTCAAGTTATTAGAGCCCACACTTTGAGAGATCTTCCCATGTTTGATTGGATAGCTAAGCTACGTGCTTAGCAAGGGTGCATATCCAAGTGACAACAAGAACAAGGCATGTTGGCCACTTGTGATGACTCCCCTTTGGGTTGGAAATCACAAACCTTAATAGCCTTAATCAACTTTGAAATTTGTGGTCCAACAATCAACAATTGTGGAGCTCCTTTATCACTTGAAGCATGAGCATTTTTTTGTTGCTCACTATGGTCCATCCATCCCCACTTTTTGAGATGAAGGCTCCCTAGAGGGTTGCTTAGGTGGAGGCTTGGACCATTGATTAAATACAAAAAATATCAAATTTTGTGGTCTAAGAATTGATATGATAAAAATTATTTGGTGGATTAAGATACATGACTTTCTAGGTAAAAAGCCAAGTCACAACTTAAGTTTTAATGGATTTCTTTAAATTCTTTGGATAAAAATTGGATGCATCCCCTTTTTTGAGAGCAAGCAAAAAATAAACATTATTTCTCAATATGAACCACTTGTCTCATAATGTTAGAATGTGGTCTAAGAAGGGTTGAGGTGGTGAAGAGTAGGGAATTGAACTCATATTAGGACTCAAACAATTCCCTCCTCAAAGAAAATAAATTTTATAGATTATAGGGAAAAAACTAGAAAATATTCTCAAATGTATCGAGGGGCATGCTAAGAAATGGTCTAAGAGAACTTGACATCAACAATATTAAAGAGAAAAATCCTTTAACAAGATTTTGTGTATCCACTAGGTGAATCCCATGTGGAGCCCAAGTATAATTGACCTAGCTTCAAGGCATGCTTTCAAAGGGATTTTTTTCCATAGAATAATGAACAAGAGTAATTTCAAGCCATTTGCAAACATTCTCAAAATCATGAGCAAAGAAGATAACTTAAGAGGTAGAAGAATTACCTTGTGAACTACCTTTAGTATGAACTTGCACAAATGTTGGGGAGCCATTTTCTTGGGTGTCCAAATTAACAAACATGATGTTGGGCCTATAATGGCTAATGACCATTTAAAGAAATGAAGAACAAAAAATACTACCTAAAGGTGAGAAATCTTGCAATAAATGGGAAGATATACTACTCCAAGCATCAAAATAACACAAAAGTGATGATGCAAATAAAATGAAACAAGCAAGAACATGCAAACCAAGCCAAATCAAAACCTTACAATTAAATTATCTTTCAAAATAGAGAAAATAATTAAAAGTCTTTAGTGTTTGAGTGAAAGTCGAGTTAAGATGCCCTCCCATCATATATAAGCTAGAGACCCTTCTTACTTTTTATATGAAAAAAAGGATAAATAATTATTACACCAAAGGTGTCTCATTATTTGAGATGGATGACTTAATAGCCAAAATCAATGATCCACATTTCCCAAGAAGTGTGCAAGATGATTGAAATGATGACAATCATTGGATCGTTTTTTGGTCAATTTTTTTTCCATTATAACATGAGAAAAACATTGCTGCAAGAATTGTAATTTTTTAGGAATGCTTTGTTAGAAATCGATGCCTTCACCTACCACACCATAATGTCAATAAAAGTAGGAATATTTTAACATTTATCATGCATGCTTAATATTTTGAATTTTAGACATGTTAGCTTCTCACATGAATCAATGCAAGGGAAATGTTAGACATACTATATGATGTTAAATGAACAAAAGACTATTCAAATACAACTTTTTAGTTTAAACTTTTTAAACTTAAATTTTCCCAATGCTATGTGGAATACCCATATAATTTTTTGAATGCTTATTTTAAAAATAATTCTTTCTTGATATTTGTATGTCTTTTTTTATTAGCCATTTATTTTCTTATCAAGTTCCAACTTTTATTATTAGAGATTTTAATAATCATTATAATATTATAATATATAATCAATATAATATATAAATAATTAATATTAATTAAAAATATAAAAAAAATTTAATAAGAATATTATTTGATTTATATAAATATCAAATAAGTTTTTAATAAGTTTTTTTTGAAATAATGATATTAATAATTATTATTCATATATAATTTGAACTAATTAAATAAATAAATGAATTGACTTTTGACTTTTTAAATAGGTTTCATTTGTAACTTTTAATATAAAAGGTAAAATTTTAGGTTTAATAATCCCCAAGTCTATATGGCTCCCTTATCGAATTCTTCCAGCATTAAATTAGGTGAGTGAAATAATGTTGATTATTTTTGGGATGTTGTGTAAGGAGCATCAATGGATAATATTGTCACCAAGGGACAAAGTTCTAGAGGTCATAACATTGAGAGACACACCACTATTGTGGGTGCCAACTATGGGGGGGATTATTTGCACCCTCCTCAGAGTGTTATTATCAGTCAACACTTATAATAATACTATGGGGTGGGTGCAAATAATCCCCCCCAGCCAAAACCACTAATGTGTGCAAGAAAAGTACCAAAGGTAAAGACAAAAAATGATCTATTATATGATTGTTGAACCCCATGTAGGTGATGGACTTTAGATTTAATCACTTTAAAAACCTTGTGACAAGGTTGGTGACCTTTATTATTAGTATGTTTCAAAGTAGTAGGCTTTTCTATAATTTCTCTTTTCCACCAACATTGTTATGATGTTTGGGATTCTTATGAAGGTACATGGAAATATGTATATATTTATGAAATAGTGAAGAACTAATATTTTGAGAAAGGGGATAAGGCATCATTGATATCATTATACATTTACAATTTAAAATAAAAATAAGATTGTGATGAAATTGGACACATCATGACACACATCTAGATAATATATTTTAAGGTATATTCATACAAATAAAAAAAATTGTATTGAGAATTATATAATATAATGATCTTCAACTATTGTTTATGTTCTCATATCTTTTACAACATGAGTAGGGAGACAAAAAAAAATCTCTCTATGTGAGAAATTTGTAATAATGTAAGTTGGAAATAGTGTGATTGTAAAAAGTAAGCATTTACTAACCTAAAATGATACAATGATACAATTTTATAGGAATCTCAACTTTATTGTAAAAATGAATCTCAGCTTCAATTAAAATGTTTCATAAATGACAATTTAGGATAATTTTCAATGTATCTCTAAGAATTATATAACTGATAATATTATTATAATCACATCCTCGACCATATATTATATCTACAATCATGTATTAAACATAATATCTCCCTCTTTCTAATCTAAATATTTAAGCATAACCCAAAATCTAAAATGATAAGTTTAAACTCAAACAACATATTCCAAACATTAAAATCGTGCTTAGGTCCATAGAATGATAATATATGCAGGTCATGACCTTGACAAGTTTTTTAAAGGAAAACTCTGAATGCTCTATCAACATCGAAAGGCTAAGAGGTTTTGTTTCGGTCGTGTTTGGATCCCTGTAAGTGAATGCATAGTTGATTTGAAGTCATCACTTCTCCATTTAAACATTAATTGTATAAACAACATCATTTGCGAAATGTTATATCAATTGATCTCATTAACTACACAAAATTGTATAAAAAAATAGACATTTATTTCCTTATAAACCTTCTAAACCTCTTCAGTTTACACATTGCACACCAAGGTGCAAGTGCTAGTTAGTTGATAGGCTATTATGTGGGCAAGTGCCCATTGGGCTTTTTTCTCACAGTGCTGGAAAAGACATTTAGCATCCATAGTAGAAAATAAGTTTTTCGTCCATAGTAAAGGAAAATGATTGTCTCTTTAATGAATGGTTGTGTGTATTCATTATCTATAGGCAAGAACCCATTGAACTGTGCTATACTGGTTAAGTGTGTGGATGAATTTTTCAACATATCTTGGGCCAGATCTGTATTTGCCAGACCGATCCTTGTTCACAAATCATCTCGACAAAAACAACTTATTTTGAGGCAAAAGCATGGTATATATATGGCTATGCCAAACAAGTTTCCAAATGATGAGTGCAATCCTCATAGGCAATAACAAAGTTCAATGTGTGACCTACAAATTGGAGATCTATATTCTGCCATGATTTGGATGAGAAAACTGGTATATTGGCCAATGATAGATTTGTAATCCTTAAGATGCCGCAAACAACCTACAAAAAATATCGATCAAGGCTAGAAAGATGCGAGCTGGCTCTACACAAACAATGATTAAACCACTACAATAATACAGATTTGTATATACTACTATAATATGGCAATGAATGTATCATTGTTCACCAAGCCATGCTGAAAGATTATTAGTTTGAGTGGAGAAATCCTGGCTTAAGGCTTCATTTCGAGATGAACTCATTGGAGCTTTGCCTTTACTTCCATCAAAATCCTTAAGAGTAAAGGGGACCTTCATTCTATCAAACTTACAACACTCTGCCATTTATGCATTAGCTCTCACAAGAAAAGAAGCAACACTACCAATAGTTTCATTATCACAAATACCATATTTGTCTTAAACTTCACAAGAAGTTGATTGCATACCTCCAAAGCACCACCACCCACTGTTATCTGCTAAACTTTCTACTTTGTTCCAAACCCTAAAACATCGATCCTGGGCTATTTTTGAGTAGGTAATTCTTCTATGAAATCAGAAAAATATTGAAAACACAATTGTCCCTATTTAAACCAATGTTTATTCCAACTTTTGTTGAAAACAAGGCACAACAACAACATCGTTGTCAATATGGTCGCTCCAATTGTTCCCTTTTTTTCCATTTTATTCTATTTTTTAATTAATGTGTGTGTTGGTGTAATTTATGTCTCATGTAATTAGACTTTACTTAAGTTGATTTAGGACAATACATATCATAGTAATTTTCATATGAGACACTTAGGGGATTGCATATCTAGGGAATATGGTTGTAGGAGAAATTCCACCTTTGGTGGTGCTATCTTGTTATCACATTTTTATATCCACTTATAGTGGAATCATAATTCCACCTTCGATGGGTGATTTCCCTTTAGTGAAATTATCTATTATTTCTCCTACCTACCCCTACCTACCCTTGCATCTCATTGGACTACATGTCATTATTGTGTGGTCTCATTTCCCTTTGGCCTTGCCTTTATAAGCAAGCTTGTGTACATTGTAAGTTCATTGATTTTTGCATCTTGATAAGAATACAGTTTGTTGTTGTCTATCTTGTTCTCTCTTGCATTGTGCTATTCATTGGCCTCTAGATCTTAGTTGTTATAGGCAAATTCTTACATGGTATCAAGTCATTGGGGCACCATTGTGTAGTCATTTTGGAGAGATCTTGGTGCATTTGTAGATTCACACATTTTCATATTCAAGGAGCTAGGAATTTTTGGAGCATCCTACACCAAATCCGAACTAACCAATGTGTTCAGGAGATTGTTTCCATAAATTTTGACTATATTTTTCCTATATTAGGTAAAAGTCATTTTTGGGGCAAAAATTTTTAGTAGGCCGAGTCGTATGGCCATACCTATATATATATATATATATATATATATATATATATTGTGGGGCGGAGGGGGGGTACATAGACTAGACCCCACCCTCTTACCACTATCTCTATAGTTGTTTGTAGATGTCATACTACCTCATACTACCATTGTTGTGCCCCATTCTCTAGTTGTTGTGCAACTTCTAACATCTGCTCCGCACCGGCCCCACCCTCTCCAGTTGCTCCCTATGAAAATAGTTATTGTCGTTGTCATGTCTTGCATCATCGCTATCATGTCCTACATCATTGTTGTTGTGCAATACCCTGTCCATGGCCCCTCCCACTATAACCAGTCACTCATGCCCCTAGCCATCCACTTTTCTCCTTCACTACAACTCCTTCTAGTTGGGGACCACCACCAATGGACCCTACCCCTCGGCTAAAGCATGGACCTGTGTCACACTTTGGGCCAACTAAGGGTAGTCCAGCCAGACTAACCCTAGGCCATGTGGTGCCGAAATGGCATCGGGAGTCGGGTCGAACCGAGTCCGACCAAACTATCGATTATATAAACCGATATTTTTCCCACCGACCCTCATTTGAACCCTAAGGAGGTTTGGGAGTTCGGCTGGACTCACAAAGATCTTATTTCTAGCCCCCATTTTTCCAAGTAGGTTCATTTTTTTTCCTTTTTTTTGTTTTCTATTTGTAATTTTAAAAAATAATATATTTATTGTTATAATTATATTTATTTTGTAGTTTATTAATTTTTTGAAATTTTTTTAAATGAAAACATTAGAAAAATGTAAAAAATAAACCTAGCAAAATTTGAAAACTGACACTATGAAATTATTAAATAAGTATGCACATATACCTATTAAATAATTTTAAAAAATCATTTTCTCATTACCCTTACATATAAACCATAAAAAATTATAATCAATACACTACACAAAAAAATAAATCCTCATACTCATACAAAGACATAGACACATACACCCACCCACACCCACACCCAAACTCACATGCACATACATACAAATACACATACACATGCATACATAGATGTACATGTGTGTGCATGTGTATGTGCATATATGTATGTGTGTGTATACATGTGTACGTATGTGTGTGTATGTGTGTGTATGTATGCATGCATGTGTATGGGTGTATGTGTGTATGTGGGTGTATGTGTGCTTATGGGTGTATACATAGACACATACATAAACATACACACACATACATACATATATATACACATACACACATAAACATACATACACACATACACCAACTTGCATATATAAAGACATACATACACTCGTACACACATACACACACATACATGTACATACACATACACACATGCATACATACACATGCACATACACCTACATACATACATACATACCCACATGCATACACATATACACATACATACATACACACAAACATACACCCACATACACACATACACATACACATGCATACATACATACACGTACACATATGCATGCTCATGCACACGCATACACACATATGTACACACATACATACACGTGTACATGTATGTGCATATGTGTTTATGCATGTACATGTGCATGCACATAAACTCACATGTATGTGTGTATGCATGTGTATACATATCCGTGTATGTGTGTGTATGTGCACGTATGTGTGTATGTGTATGTATGTATGTATGCATGTGTATATGTATGTGTGTCTGTGGGTGTATGTGTGTGTGTATATGTATGTATGTATAAATTTATATGCATGTGTATTTATGTATGTATGTATGTGTTGGCATTATGTGAACCGGTATGAGGACATAATGACATTGTATGTTGTCATTGATGTCAATATGATGAAGAGGTGTGAACCGGCATATGTGAGAACCGGTATAGCACTGTGAACCGGCATTTGTGCCAAAGTGAAGCGGTGTGCTTGTTCATGGTGAACTGGCATATAGTTATGGGAACCGGCATATGGAAGTATTGTATGACTATCGGTTGGTAGTCTCAACTTTAGGGTTTCTGGTTGATGTGCTTCAAGCCTGTGTGGCTCAATCGATGATATTGTGTGATGAGTTAGCATTGTAAAGAAGAACAGATCATGTTGCCACGCAAGCCTGTGTGCGTGAAGGATCTTGCATGAGGGAGATTGTTCCTATCTACCTCAAGAATGTGCAAAGTCTGTAAAATGGTGTTAACATGTGTTGGGTTATCAGCCACCATAAAATCGGTGGAAATGGACGATGGAGAATGTCTTGAGTTTGGATCAAGATCTGTTGCATTTAATGCAGTGTGCTCAACAGTCAGGATTGAACCGTTTGAATTCCTTAACCTAACAGGTTTAGGGTTTAGAGTTTATGCTACCGACCTATTTGTTTTCCTATAAGGTCGATGTTGTGTCTCTTTCTGAGGTTGTTGGCAAAAGTTGTGTGTGTGTATCCAAGAGAAAGGATACATGATTCTTGCCAGACCAAAAGGAGAGAAGTGATACCTGCAGAGTGTAAGTGTAGAAGGTGAAGAGGAGCTTAAGCAGATCTACATTGGCATTGAGTGTTGTTACCAGATCATTGTAATACCTATTGATCTCTAACCACCTCAACAATTGGAAAATCCCTTAACAGGGTAGCCTTAACCGGCTTGCTGAAAATCCTTTAACAGGGTAACTCAAAGCTACTAAGTTTGGAATCCTTTAGCTATTGATTTCTTGAAATCCTCTAACAAGGTAACCTTTAACAGGGTTTAACCCTTAACCGGGTATTGTAGCCATCCCTTAACCAGGTGATCTCTACCAGGATCGGTTCCTAGCAGAACCTTTTGTAATATCTCTAACCGGACAAGGCTCCTAATAGAGCGGACTTCTAAAGAGTTCAAAAATAGCTTGTGGGTATTCATCCCCACCATGGTTTTTCCCAGTTGGGTTTCCATGTGAAAAATATGTGTGTCATGTGTGATGCTTTTATCTTGTGATGCTTTGCTATTGTCTGTCAAGCATATGATGGTTTTGTGTTTTATGTCTATCAATAAAACATGTTGAACTAGCTGTTATTATGATCTGATGATAGATTACCTGTTTATGCATAAGGGTGAAATGGTAGTGTAGTCTCGAGTTGAGTGAAAAGCTAAGTGAGTAACCGGTTAATGCTTGTCTCAGAAATTCTTAGCTTTATTGGTTGCACTCTATTTCAAACCGGTGTCACTGTCTGCCAGTCATTTGAAGTGTCTACTGTCAAACCGGTTTTGGACTGTATTTTTGTCTATACTGATTCAGCCCCCCCCCCTCTCAGTACCAGTTTGGTACTATTCGCTCATCATTAAGTTGTCAATTGGTATCAAAGCATTCTCTAGGTCCTTTGTGTTATAAGCTTAACTGCTTGAGGTAAAGATCCCGGTCTAATGATGAAGAGGGAAGGTCCAAAGTTTAACAGAGAAAATTTCAGTATATGGAAAGACGGAATGAAGATATTCATCAGAAGCATGGGTGCTCAACACTGAAGCTATGTTGAGACTGTCTATGTTTCTCCTACCAGTACCCTTACCGATGATCAAAAGAGAGAGATGCAGGAGAATGGGCAAGTCATGGAAGCCCTAATCAGCAGTTTATCTAACATTGAGTTTATTGATGTTCAGGATAAGGTAAATCCCTAAGAGGTATGGGATACTCTTGAAAATATCTATGGTGGTGATGAGCATGTAAAATAGACTAAGGAAGAAAGCCTTAGAGGGAAGTTTGAAGATATGCGGATGGTTGAAGGTGAGAGCATTCAATAGTATGGAATAAGGATCAAAACCATTGTTAGAGATATCAAGAGTGCGGGTGGTAAAATAGAAGATGCCACTATGGTAAGCAAAGTCCTAAGATCCCTATTGCTAGTCTATGCAATAAGGGTTGCTGCTATTGAGGAGCTGAGATCAATAGACAAGACTAAGGTATCCTTAGACTCCATCATAGCAAAGTTGATAGCCTATGAGCTAAATAGAACTTTTGATGGTAGTGTTCAAAAGACTGAATCAACTTTTAAAGCTTCTGCTATACCATCCAGAAAAGGAAAAGAAGCTAGCACTAGTGGTGAACCAAGACAGAGCAGAGAAATGGATCATGAGGAGATTTTGATGGCATTTGAAGCTCTCCTTGCCAGGAAACTTCCAAAAGGAACCGGCAAATACAAAGGTAAGCTACCTTTGAAATGCTTTTCTTGCAACCGGATAGGACATATTGTTGTAAATTGTCCTAATGGCGACAACAAGGACAAACCAGAAAGGTTCAAGAAATTCAAAGGAGGAAACCGGAGAAACTATTTTGTGGTAGTTGATGAAGGTGTCACAAATGAAGAATCAAAGGATGAAGAAAATGAAGATATTGTGTTTGTTTCTATCAAGGAAGATGTGTCAGACAAGAAGGCTCTTGTCTCCCGGTTTGATAATTCCAATGAGTGGATCATTGACAGTGGTTGTTCTCACCATATGACTGGTGATCGGAGCAAGTTTCTATCATTGGAGGAGTATGATGGTGGTGTGGTTCACTTTGGCAATGATGCACCATGCATGGTCAAAGGTAGAGGGTCCATCTCTCTGAATGGAAAGAGTAGTGTTGATAATGAGTATTGGGTTGATGGTCTCAAACACAACCTTCTAAGTGTTGCCCAGCTGAATGACAGTGGCCTCACTCTAAAATTCAAGAATGGAACTTGCAAAATCAAAGGAAAGAATGGTGAATTGGTAGCCACCAGCTGCAGACCAAAGGTAACCTATTTCATCTGAATGCAAATATAAGTACATGTCTTATGGCAAAATTTGATGAGAGCTGGATATGGCATAGGAGACTCTGCCATGTAAACTTTGATAACATTGTGAAAGCTAGTATGATCAAGGCAGTTAGAGAGTTGTCGGTGTTAAGCAAACTGAATAATACCTTGTGTAGAGAGTGTCAATTGGGGAAAATGTCTTCCTCAACCTTTAAAGGTAAATCTTTCACTGTTGACAACTTGCTTGATCTTGTGCATACTGATTTGTGTGGTCCTATGAAAACTAGAAGTGTGTAGGGTGATAGGTATTTCATGATTCTCACTGATGACTGCTCAAGAATGATGTAGGTCACATTCTTGAAAGACAAGTTTGAAGCCTTTTTAAAGTTCCAAGCTTTTAGAGCTTTAGTGGAGAAGGAAAGTGGTAAAAGGATCAAGTGCCTGAGAACTGATCAAGGACGGGAATTCATTTCCGGTGAATTCAACAAGTACTGTGAAGAACATGGCATCAAGAGGCAATTGTCTACCCCCCGGACTCCATAACAGAATGGCCTAGCAGAAAGGAATAACCAGACTATGGTTGAAGTAGCTAGAACCATATTGATTCAAGGAAAGGTAGCTCACACCTTTTGGAGAGAAGCGGTGAGCACTGCAGTCTACACAATGAACCAGGTACTCATCAAGAAAGGTAAGGATAAAACTCCTTATGAGTATTGGACCGGCAAGACACCTGTGGTTAGCTACTTTAGAGTGTTTGGTAGAAAATGTTACATCAAGAGGAGTGAACACCAGAGCAAATTTGATGTGAAATGTGATGAGGGAATATTACTTGGATATTCCACCAAGAGCAAAGCTCTCAAATGTTTCAACAATAGGACTCGGAGAATTATGGAAAGCATCAATGTAAGAGTCGATGAAACCTCTGAGAAAACTGAGGAAACCGACAGTGAGCAAGCAGTAAACGAACTGGTTGCAACATTCTAGGAACTGGTTGTCAGTCAATCGAGTACCAGTAACAGTGTTCCTACACCGGCAACTGTAGATGCTGATACTGATGGAGATGAGGATGAAGAAGAAAAGCAAGAAGAATCCATCAAGACCATTCCTCGGTATGTCAAGCTGAATCATGATCCTAATCAGATCATAGGAGATAAGGATGCAGGAATCCTTACAAGAAGAAAGGTCAGAGAAAACTCATGTATGATCTCTGAATTTGAGCCTAAATCATTTAAAGAGGCACATAAAGATGAAGACTAGATCAAGGCAATGGAAGAGGAACTTGACCAGATAGAGAAAAATGGTACATGGTCTTTGGTACCCAGACCGGAGCATAAAAATGTCATTGGTACCGAATGGGTCTTCAAAAATAAGCTGAATGAGGATGGCACAGTGATTAGAAACAAAGTCAGATTGGTATGCAAAGAGTATGCTCAAGAAGAAGAAGAAGAAGACTATGGAGAAACCTTTGCTCCTATAGCCAAATTGGAAGGAGTTCATATGCTTCTTGCATATGCAGCTTTTAAAGGCTTCAAAGTATATCAAATATATGTAAAATCTGCATTCCTAAATGGTGTACTTGAAGAGGAGGTGTATATAGAGAAACTAGATGGGTTTGCCCTATCTGAAGACAGTGACATGGTATGTAGGCTACATAAAGCCTTATATGGGCTAAAGCAGGCACCTAGAGCATGGTATGAATGCCTGCATTCCCATCTTGTGAAGATTGGATTTGAGAGAACAAGTGAAGATAGCAATATCTACTTGAACTCTAAAGGAGATCAGATCCTGATCTGTGAGGTATTTGTTGATGACATTATCTTTGGTGGAGATGACAAGATGAGTCATGAATTTGCAGATGAGATGAAGAAAGAGTTTGAGATGTCACTCATAGGGGAGATTAAGTTCTTCATTGGACTGCAGATCCAACAGATGAAGGATGGAATCTTCATCACTCAGTCCAAGTATGTCAAAGAGGTGTTGAAGACCTTTGGCATTGAAGATAGAAAACCGGTTGGTACACCGATGGTGACCGGTTGTAAACTATCCAAAGAGGATGACTCTGCATTGGTTGATGAGAAGGAATACCGATCAATGATTAGTAAGTTGCATTATGTAGTGCATAGTAGACCGGATATTGCACATGCTATTGGCATTACTGCAAGATTCTAGAAAAGTCCAAGAGAATCCCACTTGGTTGCAGTCAAGCGGATTCTTAGGTATTTGAAAGGAACTATTGACTATGGGTTATGGTATCCATACAATAATGATTTTAACCTGAAAGTGTTCATAGATGCTTATTGGGTTGGTAATGTAGATGACCAGAAGAGCACAACCGATGGTGCATTCTTCCTTGGTGGTAGACTGGTCTCATGGATGAGTAAAAAGTAGAGTTGTATCTCTCAGTCTACAGCGGAAGCGGAGTATGTTGCAGCTTTCATGAACTACACTCAGACAATTTGGATGAAGCATGTATTGAATGGCTTCCAAGTTCCTGTATATGAACCGGTAAGTATATTTTGTGAAAATACTAGTGCAATTAATATCTCCAAGAATTCGGTTTTACATTCTAGAACCAAGCACTTTGAGCTTAAGTATCATTTCTTGAGGGAAAAAGTTCAGAACAAAGAGATTGCACTGGAGCATGTTTCCAGTAAGGAGCAGTTAGCAGACATATTCACCAAGCCTCTCCCAAAGACTACATTCATATACTTAAGAGGTGAATTAGGGGTACTGCCCCTTCAGGAGGTGAACTAAAAGCATATGTTCCACATCAGTCAGGTATTGCATAGTCAAATTTATTTTGGATTGATCTGTTGAAGGATGCTACTCCTTAGGGGGAGCAACATAATGGAACATGGTAGCTTGTGCCTCCACTTTGGCATTATTGTCAAAGGGGGAGAAGATGTGAAGCGGAGAAGATATCTGCAGAAATTGGGGGAGAAGATGTGAAGCGGAGAGATATCTTTGTATATTGCCATCAATGCCAAAGGAGGAGATTGTTGACATTATGTGAACCGGTATGAGGACATAATGACATTGTATGTTGTCATTGATGTCAATATGATGAAGAGGTGTGAACTGGCATATGTGAGAACTGGTATAACATTGTGAACTGGCATTTGTGCCAAAGTGAAGCAGTGTGCTTGTTCATGGTGAACCGGCATATGGAAGTATTGTATGACTACCGGTTGGTAGTCTCAGCTTTAGGGTTTCCGGTTGATGTGCTTCAAGCCTATGTGGCTCAACTATATGAAGCTCTGAATACAGCTATTTTTGAACTATATCAAAGCATCACAAGATAAAATATGGCCTTAGATGTCGATTATAAATCTATAGCAGTGAATGCTAGGCAGGGGAGAGGGAGGCTTAGTGATAAATATAGACGACCTAATGCACCAACACTCATTAACAAATGAGTATTAGTTGGTCCAAACCTTTTGGTTCTACCAAAACATTTGGAGTTATCATAGGCAGTTGATGATGCCAGACAACAACTAATGATGTCAAGCAACATATCTACTCTATCATTGCACACATTTCCACTTAGGTCGACCAGTGACATCTAAGCAACATATGGGCTTAGATTTCGATTATACATCTATACCAATGAATGCTAGGCAGGGGAGAGGGAGGCTTAGTGATAAATATAGATGCCCTAACGCACCAACACTCGTTAATAAATGAGTATTAGTTGGTCCAAACCTTTTGGTTCTACCAAAACATTTGGAGTTATCATAGGCAACTGATGATGCCAGACAACAACTAATGATGCCAAGAAACATATCTACTCTAGCATTGCACACATTGCCACTTAGGTCAACCAGATGACATCTGATCATGTTGGGAGATATTTGTTGCAATCACAGAGTACCATTCAGCAGGCTACAGATGCAACATCTAAAAATGGCACTGATCCTTATGCCCATGTAGACATACCATCTCCACTTGATGTTGAACGATTGAAAAAGGTTGATCCTTTGCAATGGATGAGTGCATTATTGTCTAGCAATTTATTGGATTCATATACACTTCTTTCTTGATTCTTTGGATCCCACTCGAGGATGTACCAGCACGGGTGAGACGACATGTACACATAGGTGGATCTACAATTCATGGTGTTAGAGAATCTTAGGGTGATATGGGGAGAGAGGAGGGAATTATAGTGCATCCTACAACCCCTCCACCACATACATCAGTTGACCCCACACCTCCTATTCAGCCTACACTAGGTGATCTGATGTCTGAGCCACCATGACCTACAATGTCATTGCCTGTTATTTTTAGACCTCCTGCTCGAGCTCATGGTCAATATACCAGTCTTCTCATTGACGGTTTAGAGGATGTATCACTAGATATAGACATTGACCATGTGTCCTTTCATTCATCCGAGGTCAGCAGGATCGGGAGAGCCTTCGAGTCTTGTGAGGTACACATTATTTTTTTGTAAGGTCATATTATTTATGTGATTTTAAATAGTGGATTTCAACTTCAAATTATTAATACAATTTGAATTTTGAATTATATACAACATCCTATTAGATTGGAGACATTAGGAGATTTGTAGCCTCCTTCTGCTCCTGCACATGGTCACAGTCAAGTACACATTGTTTTTTATTGTAAGGTAATATTATTTAATTGATTTTAAATAGTGGATTTCAACTTCAAAATTGTTAGTTAACACAATTTTAATTTTAAATTATATATGATCCAGGTTCATGGACAACGTTTGAGTTCTTCATCTCGGATACTTGTGGCCCATGCACACTTTGGTGGTGCAGATGATGGATCAGACCAAGTAAATTTTGCATGTACTTATGTTGAAGTAAAATTTGCATACTTATAGTTAGATAATATTTTCATGTGCTTATATATACATGTGCTTACGTGTACATTTAATTTCATGTGAAGGGACAACATTCAGGACATGGATCAGTAGAGGGTCGATTGACTTAGTTTATATATTATCATTTTTTGATGAGATTATATGTACAGTGCATGTACTTTTTTTTACATATTGCATTTGACACTTGTTTGATTAGAATATATACATATCAGACACTTGTACATGTTTGTTTATGTATTTGACACTTGTGCATATCAGACACTTGTATATGTTTGATGAGATTAGATACATATCGGACACACACTTGTTTGATGAGATTACTTGTTTTTTTATTACACGTGTCGATGTGTCTATGTTATATTTTTATAATTAGTTCAAGTTACATAGAATTGATCATGTTATTTTAGATGATAAATCTTGATATTTAGTTAGTTGAATTGTTGATTTAATAAATTAAATTATTAAATCAATTAGTTAGTTGAATTGTTAATTGTTGATTTGATTTAGTTAGTTGAATTATTGATTTAATTATTAAATTAATCAAATCAATTCAAACTAATTCAATGAATTAATCAAACTAATTCAAATCAATTGATTAATCAAGACAATTAATTCAAATCAATTAATCAAATCAAACCAATGAATTAGTTAAATCAGTTCAATTAAGTGATTCAAATACATCCAATGAATTAATCAAAATAAATCAATCCAATCAATTAATCAATTAATTAAGTGATTCAAATCAATCCAATGAATTAATGCAATGAAATAATCAATCCAACAAATTAATCAATTAATTAAGTGATTCAAATCAATTCAATTAAGTGATTCAAATCAATTCAATTAAGTGATTCAAATACATCCAATGAATTAATCAAATTAAATCAAATCAATTAATGAATTCAATTCAACTAACTGATTCAAATTAATTAAAGATAACATGCAACAAATTACCTCAAATTGTGAAAATCTTGATTTCAAAGCAGTTGCAACAAATTAACTCAAATGTACATGTGTACATATGTATATATTGCAATTTAAAATAACTCAAATGTATATGTATATGTATATGTATATGTATATGTATATGTATATGTATATGTATATGTATATGTATGTGTACATGTGTACATGTGTACATATGTTGCAAAAAATAACTCAAATGTACATGTGTGCATATGTATATATGTATAGCGATCCAAAAAATAGCTCGAATGTACATACGTACATATGTATGACGATCCAAAAAAAAAGTGCATACATATATATGCATATATATACATGTGTGTATGTACATATATATGCATATAAAGACATGTATCGTGATTAAAAAAAAAACATAAGTTCACTTGTTCTAATAAATTAAGTGAGCTCATGGTACATAAAATCTGGATCCTCATTGTCTTTTACTATCTCTAATATCCTTTCATGATCTTTGATAGGCAACCTCCACTTTTGGGGGCCACGACCTCTTTTTTGTAAAGTTTCAAAATGTAATCTTGTTGCTATAACTAAGTGACTATAATGCAAAACTTTTTGGTCGAGCACGTATTTAGTAAATGTAACACCATTGTTATCTATCTTCGTTTGTTGATAATAAGTACCTTCAAAAATGATTGATCCAGTGGGATATTGTTGCCCATCAACATCTTCCATTGATTCTGGCAATTTACATTTTGGTTTTGTGCATCGTAGTAGGTAATAGGCAACACCTTCTACATTATCAAGATCTGCAAGCATGACAACAATATCACCTATACACCACAAATTACAAACAATTAAATTATAAAGTGTATGGTAGAATGTAAAAAGAATTAAAATTTAAACAAAGTACATGAAAATTTGTAAGGATATTTAAATAAAATGCAACTATACCTGGCACAACTAAATCAAAAACATGTTCATAATCAACTAAATATATAGGATCGTGAATATCTACAATGTCACTATCTTCATAAGGAGGCATTGTGACTAATTGTTTCATCTCCCATTGTGAAACAAGTCCATCTCTAATGTTCTGACATTGTTGAATATTTGTGTTGTTTTCAATGCAATCAACACAAAAATATGATTTTTCTCTTACCTAATTCACAAGAGCTTTGTTAAGTTCTATAGACATGACTTATTTTTAATGCAATTTTAATAGAAAAGCAAGTTCTAAGTTCTCTTAACTGAATCACAAGAGGTTTTCTATGTCCTGTAGTCATCATTTGATACAAACTTCTAATGCCATTAATTGTTTGGTAATTATAAGGATTGGATTAATCAATATCTTTAGCTTCTCAAAAATAGTGTTTGTTGTATGTTGCATCACGAGCACCAAAATGACTTTTGCACCATTCTACTATCTCACTTGAATTTTGTATGCTATTACCTGCACATTAACTTATTTTAGCAATTCAACTCTGACCCATAAGATACATACTCAAGTAAATAGAAAACTTGTTGAACGAAGTACACAAATATACGTTGAACATACATATACATATGTACATATGCATACACATGTACATAAATACACACATGCATGTATACACATACACATACACATACACATACACATACACATACACATACACATACACATACACATACACGTACACATACACATACACACATGCATATACATACATCTACACATATTACATACATCTACACATACATACATACATACATCTACATACATATTATATGCATCTACACACATACTCACATACTCACACATGTACACATACATACATATATACATACACATACTCATACACACATACTCACGCATACACATACACACACACACATACATAAACTCACACATATACTCACACATACACACACACATACACACACATACACATACACACATACATGTACATACTCATACATACATACATCATACATACATACATACATGTACATACACACACACATACACATACATACATATACACACATATGTGCACATACATATACACATACACATACACATACACACATGTACTCATACTCACATGCATGGATACACACATACATGTACATGTATACATATAGAAACACATGTACATAATTTTTTGTATCCATTCATATCAAACATCGCAAACAAGAAGACACAATGGTTGTTACAACTAGTGATAGTATAAAAATTAATCTCAGTGTGTATGTTCATAGGCCAAATTCAGCCCAATTTTCACGGGTTTAAACACAATTGAAAACACATCAAACACTTTCTTACCCTAAGGTCAATGTTCTCATGGTGGTAACTTCAGCCCACAACCTGGAATCTCCATCAGCTCAAGTGTAGGGACACCTTGAGGGGTGTATTCATTAATTTTTCCTTTTTCATGAGAGGGCATCTAGGGGCCTCCAGGACTGGAAGGATGACCCTATCACCCTCTCCCCAGAAAACTACAAGTAGATTATGCTAAGCCAAGCATTTTTGCCTCATCTCACTGGAGCCTTATTGTGATTATCTTGGGGGGAAAACCAGCTATCCCCTTGCACAGAAATTATCATGATGTTTAGACAAATATTAGGGTGGGCCACTACTCTAAGATGTCTAGTGGGGGAACTTCAGTGGTACCTAGTGTCTACCCATGTGGCAATGACTCATTTAAGAACCCATTCCCAGTCCTCAAGAGAGTTTTTACACATGTCACACAAGTGTGGATATTGGGGGAAAACCGTCAGTGCATTTACACGTCACCAGGTCATCGCAACTTTCACCTAACGTATTAATTTATATAGCGGGCTGAAGAAGTACTTCTTGGGTTGTTCCCCTCTCACCCGACCTTATGGGCTTCTCGAGAGGACAAGCCCTTCTACCTAAAAAGAAGATGATAACAATTTCTCTTACACCCAATGCCCGATGGAAGACAAGGGGAGTTCAGATACTTTTGTTATCATCTTTAGGGTTCTATCTAAACACAAAGCATGCCAAAGGCACAAGACACTTCAAACAACTTAATTAACCCTAAAATAAAATAAAGATGTGATCCTAATTAAACTAGAAAAGAAAAACAAATGAACATGTAGACAAATATTCTAACATTATTTTAAAGAAAAAATGGGTAAAAACTCAATGTTGTCACTTTTATCCAATTTAATAAATTGTTATATCAAATTACACACATAATATAAATATTAAAATTTTATTTATATTAATAAATTAAAATTAACAAAAACATATTAAATTGAATAAAAAATACCTTTTAAAAGTTGTCAACAAAAATACGTCCAAATGGCCTTCAAATTAACTCTGATAACCTAATCGATTGATTTTCTAAATAAGACAAATAAAAAACACCAAAAAATCACTTTTTATCCCTTGGTCAGGTGGGAGACCAACTTGGCACCAAGGTAGACCGACCGGACTAGTCAAGGTGTCACATGATGTGGCATCAAAATGCCACAAAACTCTGCATTTTGACAAATTTGAACTTCTACCTAATTTTATGTCAAATAGACTTTTTTTTTTACAAAAATTTAAAAATGCCCTTTTGTAGAGCTCGAAGTCACGAATCTGATCATATAGTTTTTTTAGTATTTTGATTATTTTTAATATTATTTATTAGTTAAACATTGCGAGTAGCTTTTTCAAGTTAAAAAAGAGGTTGATTAGAAATTTTAAAAAAAATATTAAATGATATTAAAAAAAAAAATTCTCAAAAAAATTTCTCACTAGATGAGAGAATCTTCTTGAAAAGGGTATTTTTTATTTAGTTAATGATAGATTTAGTAGTCAAAAGGTGATGTCGAATGAAAATTGTCAAATTTAGTTATGTTGGACTTCAAAATATTATAACAAGAAAAATATACATCAATTTAATTTTTTTAACACTGCATATATATGTTCTCTATTTGGAAAAAAATAATAAAATAAAAAAGTTTTCTTTTTTTTTTTTTTGGTGACACCGACTAGAACCCCTGATTTTCAACATTTTTTCAGCAATGAAAAATCTGTCTTTGAATTTATAAAAAAAATCTCAATTTTTTCATTTTTAAAAAAAAATAACAGACATAGATTTCATTAATATTTCTACATTTGATCAGTTTACATCATTTCAAAATTCAATTTAGAAATGTCACTTAAATATGTGGTAGAAGTTAAACAATTTTAGTTGTGTTGGTCGGTTCCTTTTATAAAAGTGTGACACATGTTTATGCTTTTACCCCCTTGTACTGCCTTACTTGCAATCTTTGTAGGGGTCGTACTTCCCATCGTCAGCCTGACCATCCCAACCACCGCTCATAATCCCATCATGTATCATCACTACCCATCCTCCACTACCTCTCTGGTTTCTACATTGGCACAACCATTGTTGATAGCCACTTCCTCCACCAACCGCTATCACTGGCGTTCATAACAACTATCAATGACCGACTTTCCATCGACGCCAACCCGGAGGTTCTTGTGCCTGCCACGTGGAAAAAGTCCACTCCCCCATGGATTTGAATGCCTGCACACATGTCAATTTATCATTCAGCCATGTTAGACACAGTTAGTTCCCAATTGGTACCAAATCGTCTGCCTAGTCATCGTACAAATTGCACACTCAACCTATCTAATTAGCATGCCACACAACAGTCGTATACCTGGTTAGGATTGCCACATCAATCTATTTGTACACCTAATTAGTGCCACGTGATCACATGACCTACCTAGTCAGTAGGTCCAGTCAGCGTGCCACATGTGTCATCATCCGTATGGTCGAGTCAGCCTACCACATCATCATCTGTATAGTGCAACATCAACAATTCATATAAAACGGACTACCACATAGGTAGACATATTTTTAACATGATAGTTATATAGCCATCAAATTTAATGCAGTGAAATGTCGATGTCAGCACTACATCAACATAATTTTTGAAAAAATCTGACCCCTCACTATTTAAGTTTTCAATTTTGCAATCCAACTTTGGAGGCTCATAACTTCATCATTTTGAGGCCTTTTTCAATACAATTTTTTTATTTTTTATTTGGGATAATTTTTTGTGCTCTCCATAGCGGTGTGGTTATTTTATGATTTTGATGGATATATTTTCCAAAATTTTCAATTTTCAGAACTATACCTATCCAATCCTCAATTTTGCAACTTCCTAGGCTCCGTTTGAGCTCATACAACCTCCTTTTTAGGTGCGATTTTTTTTTAAGTGCATAATTTTTTATCTACTTTCATGTAGTCCTATCACTTTTTAACCATTTTTACTAGAAATATTGCTTTCATAATTTGGTCTTTTTTGGCGTATTTGTCACATGTACATGCTTGGATCTCATATTAGATCTTGTGCATGTTAGACATAATGTGCCACTAAGAGGGGGGCTGAATCAGTGGTTTCCAAATTCTTTACCCTTAAGCTCCTAAGTATGTGTATTGGTTAACAGCCTAATACTTAGTAGGATTGCTAAAAAGATAAACCAAGACAATGCAAATGCAAGCATACACAAGGACATCAGATAACACCAATATATACAAGGAAAACCCAAGATGCAAAAAACCTTGGTGAGAAATGTTGTTGGAGTCTACTGCTCCAATCTAGCCTCACAATGAAACTCTGATTATAATGTTTAGGGCACCAACCCCTGCATAGAGCTACAACTCAGTGATTACAAAATCATATTTTTAATACCAAAGTTATCTTCTTGTTACAAAATAACTTTGTGACTCTCAAGTATGTCTCTCCACTGATTCTCCTCTCTACAGATCTCTATCGGTTCTCTATTCACCTTTTCTCTATAGCAACCTTATCTCTTGCTGCAACCCACTCTTTGTTGCACCCTTGTCGGTTCAACCTCTTATCCTTCTCTATCGATTCTTCTCACTATCGGTTCTCTCTTCTCTCAGCTACACTGCTGCTCTCCATAGGTACTACACTCTGTCAGTTCTTTGCTCGCCTTCTCTGTAGTCTTCTACAATTCTTCTCTGTCAGTTTTGTCACTATTGGTTTACTTCTCTGTCAAACTCAAAGGCTGACTACTGGTTCCCATACTATTGTCGGTTGAACTCTTCAACCCGGTTCTCTCTCACACTTAGTCTCTTCTCAGATTATCTTTTTCGCACTTGACTAACTTCTCCTCTCACATGCAGCAACACTCTCTCATTCAGTGGCAACCAACATCGATTTTGGCTTACATATTATAAATTGGTTTTCCTGCCAAAAACCAATTCAAACTTCAGGCGGTTAGGCTTTCCTCATCGACCTCGAGGCAAACCAAATCCCATAAGATCTCATCTAATCTGATCACTTTGATTGATGAACAACAACACACCAATCAATCCCACCATTGTCATGCCTTCCAGAACACGCCTTCCATATTTAGCAACCTACTTTTAATTTGTCAACTGATTTCTTGGTCGACCAGCAAGAATGGTTTTGCGGTTCCCTTCACCTGCCTTGATCTAGTCAAACAACCTGTGCTGGATCTCTGTTGTCTGTCTAACCTCGAGCCACAAACCCCTGCAATACTTCCATGATTTGCTAGGTTGACCATAAACGTAGACCCAATCGACAACTACCTCACCAACCCACACTTCACTGACCACCGCATGCATGACACTTGTGTCCTATGTGTCATCATTGTCAGCATGCACCTTATCTCAGACACCATAGCGGTCACCAACCAACACACAATACCGGTGCTTCATCTACCAGCTTACTAAGCGTGTTGGTTATACCCTAACCAGTCTGCCATCACCTTGCACTTGGAATCTCTTCCGGTGGAGCACCTTTGTCGGTTCTCTAACCAACATGTCTACACTTTGTTGCTTGTCTTTAAGTAGAACACTCAATCAGTCAGCACTCTTGCTAACCTACCTTATGCACATCCTCATCAGATGGGAGTCTTTTGCATTTGCACTTTGTCAGCATGGACATACTTACTGGTTAACCACCTTGATGACACCATGTCATCAACCTTCAACTGCTTCCATCTAAGGCATCTGCATATTGGTTGCAGTCTCTATCTGCAATTGCTTGGCCTTGCCTTCTTCTTGATCAGCCCGGACATCATCTCAACCAGTTTGTCACAGTGACAAACCCATCACTTCTTTACTCTTCTTTTTCTATCCCAGTAGCACAACATGCCAACTCTTTCTGATCTAATGCACATCTTTGATTTCATGGACCTAAGGCAACTTAGTGTTTCACCAGTTCATCAGGTGTGAGCCATCAATCATCTGCCTTTAACTCTGTTGTCTTATCTCCAAGAACTATGATTCATTTCATGTATAACAGAAGATAAGATCCACTTATCGGTGGGAGTGGATCGTTGGCATCTGCATCATGCAATGCACCAATGTGGCTTCCCTATTTGAGCAGCATATCCTCAAACATACACATGTGATCCGGTTAGGGCATATTCACTATCAGTCTTCTCTTCATATGGTGACTGCATCCTTATCTGGTGGAAGTCCTACCGATTAACATCCATACAGCATACCAGTGACTTGTACATCCTTCTCCTTTGGTGTTGATGTGATTTAGATAACATTCCCCCTCTTCATCATAATCAACCAACCAACATTTTTCTCTCTTATAGATGTCATCATTTACCAGTTGTTATATCATACCGATCTCCTGTCCATATCTTCCACACAAGTCAAACACTAAATTGTGTACCAGTGACTCCAATGGCCATTGTGCTGAATGACATTCTCTCCCTTACCGGTGACCTACAATACTAGGTGAAATCAAAGACATCACCTCCGATATGCATCAATGATAGTGTTGTGCATGCATCTCTTCTACCGGTAGCCACTCTATACCGGTTGACATCAATGACAACACAATGCCAACAATCTCCCCCTTTGGCATTGATGTCAACACATGTAGTATCCGACATACTACATATTCTCTCTCCTCCTTTGTTTTAACCATGGATTCTCACACATGTAGTATGCAGTATACTACAGAATCTCTCTCCCACTTTGACAACAATGGAAAAGGGCACCGTTAGGGTTTCTCTCCTCTTGCTCTACCAGATGCATCGACAATTTTCTACACCCATTTTCTTAATCTGGATGCTTCTCTCTTTGATACCAATTGTTACATCTTCTCAAGTTACAACACTTGAGATGGAGGGCACAACCACCAATTGCTCAGCAACCAAGTGTATATGCAAATCGGAACCCTGATGCATATACAAGACTAAAACTAATTGAAGGCCCATGTGTTAGTGAATACAACATACCTACTGGTCAAACTGCATCATCACCCTTCTGATACCATACCCTTAGTAATAAAATTCTCTTGGGTATTCCTACAACAATTTCCATCATCTGCAGTTGATGCAGCTAGTACATCCATAAGTTCAAGCATGTTGATTCTGCTTCATAAGCACTTGAACTCCCCCTGAGTCATACATCTCAAGTCCTCATTTCCTATCAAGTACAAAGCTGGAGCTCCAATCTTTACCATATATTAGTTGAGCTATGCAAATGTGATCATCTGATGATCTTTCAGCTCCATTATATCCACCACATCCTATGACATGATCCTGGATGTACACAATGCCATACAATATCATCATCATGCCATAAATCAAACCGGTTAGCCCTCAAAGGATGCATGCATACATAATCAACAACCGAACCATCATATGTCATTCAGGTCTTTTCCAATACCACCTGAGACATAACCTACTCATTCCATGCTACTGGGGCTAATGCAATGATCTTGAACCTCATTGTCTTACATAACCTATAAGTACTTGTTAGCATTCATATCGGTAACATCCTACACATACCGGTTTCTTGTACCAGTCCACCATCACTACTAAAGCACCTTCCTGTAACTCCTGACATCTTGTGTCAATTTGCATCTGATGCCAATTGTTAAGTAGACATCTATTGACACATGTAGCAATGAACCATCTCTCATCTGTAGGTGTGTACCCAAGGTAGCCACTACACACACTCATCATCCCATTTCCTTCCTCTATACTGGTAGCACCTTGTTCTTCAGTTTGTCCTCTTCCACTAAGGGGGTGAATAATATGGTCAATGTGTAACTCCCCCTAAGGTCATGTGTCTCCTTTAAACCTAAGGAGATATCACGTGTGCATTGAATGCACAATGTTGGTCCAAGGTCACATCTTCTTGCTTCTTCCTCCATACCTGCATGGTCTCAAACTTCTTCCCATTTTCACTCCTAGGAGCAGGTATTACCTTCTTCTATTGATTTGTCCTTTCATTTCCAAGTCCTGCATCATATCCGATAGAAGTTCTATATTAGCACACAACATCCACGCCAATCTCATGATTGGTAAACCTTCTAGCATACCAGTTTGACCATCTTCTTCTGGTCATGTTGTTGTATCCTGCAACCAGAACCGGTGGACCACTTGATCCTGCAAGGGAATTTCTCCTTTGGTTCCATCCAGGTCTTTAACTTCCATATGATCTATATTCATTTCTATATTGAGCATGGTTGCTATACTGCCTTCCATATTATTGTAAGTTCTTCTTCCTACATTCAAAATCTCTATGGCCAAAACCATTGCAATTATAACAACCACTATTTGCATAACCAGGAGAGGAATAATGCATTTATCTACTCCTTGATACTTTTTTCTCATATGCATGATATCTATGAGATCCTAGATTTTTCCATCTAGATCCCTTTCTACATTCTTTTTTCCTATGGCCATGATCATTACATGAAAAGCAATAACCTGAGAAGGAAGGTTTATAACTTACAAATTTATTTTGCCATGCATGGGGAGATCTTACCGGTTTAGTATCTCCATTTCTGCTTCTCCGGGGATGGATCCTAGGTTGTTCATGCTAAGTAGTTCTTCCATCTGATTTCTTCTTCTCCCACACTTACCTTGTCTTGTGGGCGGGAGCATTTCCTTGTCTTCTACCGGTAGGAGGTCTTCTTTGTTCTCTTCTCATGTTCTTGCTTCCGGTGAAGTTATCTTCTCCCATCTTCCCTTTTCCTTTGGGATCTGCATTGTTCCTCCTTCTTTCAGCACCAGTCTTTATCCTTGTCTGCATGTCTTCACTGGTTGTAGTTAAATCAATCTTCTTTTGGGGAGTATTCCAAACAGTGAAGGTATGCCCCTTGTTCTCTCCATTAGAGGAGACAAACAAAATGTTATTATGGGGGACATTCTTGCTAGTGGAGCATTCACCGACACCACTTCCTAATCCTCCAGTGTTCTTCGCATGCTTTTGCTTTTTCAACTTTTTTTCCAAGGCATCACTGCTGCCATCAAACCGGATTCTCACCTTGAGCTCATCCTGACATTTCTCTCAAGGTCATTTTGGAGAATCTCCATTTATCCAACTAGCTACTGATATTATTTATCTTTTGCCTCTAGTTCAGATGCTAGATCTTTAGACCGACACTCCTTGGTGTCTTCTTGTTGAGTCTTCAACTCTGAGATGCATTTCTCATAATCTTCAAGACATGTGATCAACCGATTCTGCTCCACAATTGCAACATTCTTGAAAAAATTGTATTCATTTCTCCCTCTACTAAGCTCTTCAAGTGCACATACAAGTTCTCCTTCAATATCAACTTCTGCTTCTTCTTCTTCTTCCCCTTCACTATCATTTCCAAATACATCTTGCCGGTAGGAGTGATCTGCATGATCATTCACAAATGTGTGTCTTTCATCCTCTAATTCTTGAGCCATGAAAGGTGGGTTCCTTCTTCATCATTGATGTGCCTGCTAATAGATATGCCTTCATCACTCACATATGTATCTATTGCGCAGTTCTTCTTGCTTCCACAATTTGATTCAGTAGTAGTCAACTCATTACCATAGAGCTTCTTCAATCTATCCCACAAACTCTTTGTTGATCTGCACTTGTCCACCTGGGAAGAAACATCACCAGAGAGACCACTGAATATAGCCTTCATGGCTTCTGCATTGCACTGGTTTCTTCTTTCTGCATCTGACTCGGTGGGAGGATTGACTTTACTAGGGCAGCCATTTATAATAGACATCCAGACATCATACCCTAGAGAGGATAAGTGAACTTCCATTCTACAACTCCAAATGGAATAGTTTGAACCATAAAATACTGAAGTTGGGATTGACACTAAACAAACCATTGTGTCCTTAAGCCAGAATCTACCCAAGCTGAAGAAATCTTGTCTTACCAGGAACCTAGGCTCTGATACCAATTGTTAGACACAATGTGCCACTGAGATGGGGGGATGAATAAGTGATTTCCAAATTCTTTACCCTTAAAGTCTTAAGCATGTGTACCAGTTAACATCCTAATACTTAGTAGGGTTGCTAATAAGATAAATCAAGACAATGCAAATGCAAGCATACACAAGGGCATCACATAACACCAATATATACGAGGAAAACCCAAGATGGGAAAAGCCTCGGTGAGAAATGTTGTTGGAGTCTACTGCTCCAATCCAACCTCACAATGAAACTCTGATTACAATGTTTAGGACACCAACCCAAGGAGCACCAACCCCTGCATCGAGCTCCAACTCAGTGATTACAAAATCATATTTTTAATACCAAAGTTATCTTCTTGTTACAAAATAACTTTGTAACTCTCAAGTATGTCTCTCCACCAGTTCTCCTCTCTATAGATCTCTGTTGGTTCTCTATTCAAATTTTCTTTGTAGCAACCTTATCTCCTGCTGCAACCCACTCGCTGTTGCACCTCGCTCTCTGTTGCACCCTTGTCGGTTCAACCTCTTATCCTTCTCTATCAATTCTTCTCTCTGTCGGTTCTCTCTTCTCTCAACTACACTATTGCTCTCCATAGGTAGTACACTCTACCAGTTCTTTTCTTACCTTCTCTACGGTCTTCTACAATTCTTCTCTGTCGGTTCTATCACTACTAGTTTAATTCTCTGTCAGACTCAAAGGCTGACTACCGGTTCCCCTACTATTTCCAGTTGAACTCTTCAACCCGGTTCTCTCTCACACTTAGTCTCTTCTCAGATTATCTTTTTTGCACTTGACTGACTTCTCCTCTCACATGCAACAACACTCTCTCATTCAATGGCAACCAACATCGATTTTGGCTTGCATATTTATAAAATGGTTTTCCCACCAAAAACCAATTCAAGCTTCAGGCAGTTAGGGTTTCCTCAAAACCAAATCCCATTAGATCTCATCCGATCTGATCACTTTGATTGATGAACAACAACACACCAATCAATCCCGCCATTTTCGTGCCTTCCAAAACACGCCTTCCATATTTAGCAACCTGCTTTGAATTTGTCAGTTGATTTCTTGGTCGATCAACAAGAATGGTTTCATGGTTTCCTTCACCTGCCTCAATCTGGTCACACATATTGTGTTGGATCTTTGTTGTTCGTCTGACCTTGAGCTGCAAACCCCTGCAACACTTCCATGATTTTTGAGGTCGATCATAAATGCAAACCCAGATGACTACTACCTCACCGACCCACACTTCATCAACCATCGCATGCATGACACCTGTGTCCTACGTGTCATCATCATCGACATGTACCTTAGCCCAGTCACCATGTCGATCACCAACCAACACACAATACCAGCGCTTCATCTACAGACTTACTAACTCTACTGGTTATACCCTAACCGGTCTTCCATCACCTTGCACTTGACATCTCTTCTGGTGGAGCACCTTTGTCAGTTCTCTAACCAACATGTCTGCACTTTGTTGCTCATCTTTCGATGAACCACTCAATTGGTCAGCACTCTTGATAAACTACCTTATGCACATTCTCATCAGATGGGAGTCTTCTGCATCTTCACTTTTTTCAGTATTATAGATGGACATACTTATTGATTAACCACCTTGATGACACCATGTCATCAACTTTCAATTGTTTCCATCTGAGGCATTTGCATACCAATTGCACTCTTTATCTGTAGTTGCTCAGCCTTGCCTTTTTCTTCATTAGCTTGGACATCATCTCAACTAGTTTGTCACAGTGACAAACCCATCACTTCTTTACTCTTGTTTTTCTATCTCGATAGCACAACATGCCAACTCTTTCTAATTTGATGCACATCTCTGATTTCATGCACCTGAGGCAACTTAGTGTTTCACCAGTTCATCTGGTGTGAGCCATCAATCATCTTCCTTTAACTTCATTGTCTTATTTCCAAGAACTATGATGCATTTCATGCATAACAGGAGATAAGCTCCACTTACCAGTGGGAATGGATCCTTATCATCTGCATCCTGCAATGCACCAATGTGGCTTCCCTATTTGAGAAGCATATCTTCAAATAGGCACATGTGATCCAGTTGGAGCACAGTCATTGTCAGTCTTCTCTTCATATGGTGACTACATCCTTATCTGGTGGGAGTCATGTTGATTAACATCCACATAGCATATCGATGATCTATACATCCTTCTCCTCCAGTGTTGATGTGATTTAGATAACATTCCCCCTCTTCATCACAATTCAGATGGTTCTTGATTTGGTGCTCCACAAGTTATCTTTCTAATCCCAATTGCTTTTGTTTGAGTGTTCTTGAGTATCAACATGTTGATCGATGAATATTTGATTAAGTGGTGTTGGTGTAGCTATTGCAGATGGTTCAAATGTTCTTATTGGTGTTTCTTAATCCTGCTCTATTTGTTTTATTGATAATTGTGAACGCTATTGAAGATCTTATGGGTCTAGTAGATGATATTGGCGAGATTTCTAGTGGTGTTGCCTGTTCGTGGATTTGATTTGGGTCCATGCTATGTTGACAATGACATTGTATTGGTCTGGTGGTTGACCTATGTATTGTGTGATGTAATTTTATAATTAGGTCTTAAGGGTTGAGTCAACCTTGTAGTCAAGGTTGATGATTTGTATAGATGGGTTTTATATTTATGTAATCTGGGTATGGTTGTTGTGTCTGCATTAGTAGAGAGTGGTGTGTGTTCGAACAAGCAAATTCATCTTTCAGTGTGAAGTGTAGAGCAGAGTTTGTTGTAGGGTAGACAAATATGCTTAACCAGAACTATCATAAGGCAATAGGAGATGCTATTCTTTTAGTTCACATAATCCAAATTGTTGTTCGAATCTTTGTAAGGAAGTGAACCTTCCCTAGGGTTGTAGACTTTAGGGGTATCTTCTTGTTTTGACCAGTGAGCTCTAGGCAGTGTGCCTAAATGCATGTGCATTTCCCATTGTAATATTTACACATAATACTGCAAAGTATCATCTTATAGTGGGTAGGTTCCCATCATGGTTTTTTCCTTAATTGGGTTTTCCACATCAAAATCTTGGTATTATGTGTGTTGTTGTTATTGTGTTTATCTTTGATATTGCTACGTTTGATCAGATTTGAAATTGTGCTTAAATTGTTTGAACCAGTGAAAATTGGATCCCCCTCTCAGTTTTACTTCATTGTTGTTGCCAAAAATTGGTATCAAAGCTAGATCCTCTAGAAGAAGCTTGTCTGCTTGAGGAGATAAAGGATGGAAACTTATGTTTTCAAGAAAGAGAGTCTGAGATTTGATGGAAATAATTACACTATATGGAAGGAATAGATGGAAAGTCATTTGAAGTGTCTTGGAGATGATTATTGGAAGATTGCGAAGAATACCTATAATGTTCCTCAGAATGGTCTAGTTATTGTAACTTAGATAAAGGATGTTGAACATAGCATAAGAGCTAAAGAAACAATACTGAGTGCCCAGACCAATTTAGAAATGACTAATGTGATGGGACTGCAGACTACACATGAGATCTAGGAAAAGTTAAAGACCTTGTATGAAGGAGATAAACATGTCAAAGTTGCTAAATTGAAGAGTTTGAAAGTAAAGTGTGGGATGTTGAAGATGGGAGAAGATGAGAACATATCATCCTTTATGGCTAAAGTGAATGAACTTGTCATGAACATCAGATGCGCCGATGTAACTCTTGAAGAAGATGAGATTTTTGTTTAAGTGTTGAGAACTTTGCCTCCTGCTTACAAATCTAAAGTTGATTCTATTGATGAGTTCTAGACTATGACCACTATGACAAGAGACATGCTAGTTGGTAAGATTCTTGCATTTGAGTTGAGTGAATTTTGAGAATCATATGGTAAATTCGAGACTACATTTAAATCCTCTGTATCTGGGAAGCATAAGTATGATCCAAGACAGATTTCATCTAGGCTTTCCAGATATGAAAGAGAAATTAGAGAGATGGAAGAACAAGAAAAATGGTTTGATGAGATTGAAGAACTTATAGCTTAGAGATTACCTAAGGGAGCTGGTAAGTATGATGGGAAGTTACCTTTGAAATGTTTCTCTTGTAATAAGATAACACATTTTGCTTCTAGGTGTTTCGAAAGAATCTCAAGGTATGATAGGCATGATAAATTTGATAAGCTTGATAGATATGAAAATCATGATAAGTATGATAAGCCCTATAATCCTAACCAGAAGTACATATATCAAAAGAAATGTTATTATGCTTCTTATAATAATTTCAAGGTATATCAGATGGATGTTAAGTCAACCTTTTTGAATGGTGATTTAGAAGAGGAATTCTACATTGAGCAACCAGAAGGATTTTCATTATCAAACGAAGGAGACATGGTATGAAGATTGAAGAAAGAATTGTATGGAATTAAACAAGCCCCTAAAGATTGGTATTCTAGATTGGATAGGTATTTGATGAATTTGGGATTCTCTAAAGGTACTGTTGATTGTAATTTATACTTTAAGATTGATAATGATAACATTTTGATTGTTGAAGTTTTTGTTGATGACATTATTTTTGGAGGAGATGATGATTTCCAACATGTCTGCACTTTGTTGCTCATCTTTCGATGGACCACTCAACTGGTCAGCACTCTTGATAACCTACCTTATGCACATTCTCATCAGATGGGAGTCTTCTGCATCTTCACTTTTTTCAGTATTATCGATGGACATACTTATCGATTAACCACCTTGATGACACCATGTCATCAACTTTCAACTGTTTCCATCTAAGGCATTTGCATACCAATTGCACTCTTTATCTGTAGTTGCTCAGCCTTGCCTTTTTCTTCATTAGCTCGGACATCATCTCAACTGGTTTGTCATGGTGACAAACCCATCACTTCTTTACTCTTGTTTTTCTATCCCGATAGCACAACATGGCAACTCTTTCTAATCTGATGCACATCTCTAATTTCATGCACCTGAGGCAACTTAGTGTTTCACCAGTTCATCTGGTGTGAGCCATCAATCATCTTCCTTTAACTTCATTGTCTTATTTCCAAGAACTATGATGCATTTCATGCATAACAGGAGATAAGCTCCACTTACCAATGGGAATGGATCCTTGTCATCTCCATCCTGCAATGCACCAATGTGGCTTCCCTATTTGAGAAGCATATCTTCAAATAGGCACATGTGATCTAATTGGGGCACAGTCATTGTCAGTCTTCTCTTCATATGGTGACTGCATCCTTATCTAGTGGGAGTCCTGTTGATTAACATCCACATAGCATATCGATGATCTATACATCCTTCTCCTCGGGTGTTGATGTGATTTAGATAACATTCCCCCTCTTCATCACAATCAACCAACCAACATCTTTCTCTCTTACAGATGTCATCATTTACCGGTTGTTATATCATACCGGTCTCCTATCCACATCTTCCACACAAGTCAAACTTTAACTTGTGTACCAGTGACTCCAATGGCCATTGTGCTGAATGACATTCTCTCCCTTACCAATGACCTGCAATACTAGGTGATATCAAAGACATCACCTCCGGTATGCATCAATGACAGTGTTGCACATGCATCTCTTCTACCGATAGCCACTCTATACCAGTTGACATCAATGACAACACAATGCCAACAATGCATTATTGGTTTTATTATACTATAGACTATTTGAGGTAGTTGTAATCTTGAAATTAGAAGTTCACTTTTCTCTTGTTTGCAAGTGGTCCATTTTGTATGCACTAAGCATAAAGTGCCAAATTATCATTGAGGGGGGGAGTTCTTTGATTAAGTGAACTTGGGGGGTATCTTGTGTGATTGTGCCTCTCTCTATCTTGTGCTCTTTCATTTTTTGCTATGGGTTCTCCTAAATTTCCACTACTAACTCCATATAATTATGCATCATGGAAAAATAAATCATGGAGTAAGTTAATGAAAAATGATTAATTCTTTAAATTAATGGAACAATGACAACACCAGTGGATCCTAAAGATGATCCATAAATGCTAAAATGAAATGGCTCACTAAAAATCCTATGGCTCTTGGAACTTTGAGAAAATATGTATCAGATGACCTCATATTTCACAATGATAAATGTACTAAAGTTAAAGAGGCTTGAGATATATTTGGAAAATTATATGGCCAAGTTAATAGATCAGGGGCTATATGCTTGAAAATGAACTCACAATATTGGATCCCAAGGATTTTGATATGATCCAAGTGATAGACTTATAAAGCACTGAGAGGGAGGGGGGTGAATCTATGACAACAAAAATAATACCACTTCAAACACTAACCTATAAAGACAGTTAGCCAGCTTACTTAATACTATGCATGCAATAAAAAATGATATTAAAGCATCCACAACAAGTAAAACATCCACCATAACACAAGTGTTTATACATGGAAAACCCAACTGGGAAAAACCACGGTGAGATGGGACTCACAAGTTAACTATCTGCAGTAATAGGTAACTGACCGGTTAAGGTCTACAAAAGTGCTTTGCTAGGAGCGAATCCTGTTAAAGATCCCAAAGCCCTGTTAGGAGCTATATCCAATTAAAGGTAGTACCCTATTAAAAGTAACCTCAGTAGAGGATTTCAAACCCAAACTAATTGATCACCTGGCTAGAGGATTTGTACAATGAAGCTTGTTGGAGCTTACCCAATTAGGGGATTTGACTGTTGTAGTGATTAGAAAACAACAAGTGGTGTGATCTAGAAGTAGCACATCTTGCTTAAATAGATCCTCTTTTTCTCACTCAAACTGCATCACCGACATACTCTGCAATGCCTAGAGTAAATCGCAACAACTTAACACTTCTATCTCGCAGCATAAAAATAGTTCATCATAATGTCATTATATAGACATTAGATTTCATGTCGGCTCAGGAATCACATCACAATTTTGTAGGTGTAGTGTATCTAGACAATCTAACATAACACATCACAGATTGCTGCCAAATCTGTCGATTAGGGATAACTCATCACATAATCAGTGAAACCAATTGGAACACCGATACCAGTTAAGAGTTAACCTCTTCCAACTCATAGACTGATATATCGGTTAGACACCCTCAAAACCGTTTGAAATTCTCTATACATATAATACCGGTTTTGCAATACAAAGACTTAGGAGTAATACTGGTTTGTGTTAACTAAGATAACTATGGCAATGTGAACATATGTGTGTGTATACATGTGCCATCAATGACAACACATGAAGTCATCCATTACAATCATCATCAAGCCAACACCAAGACTATGTCACGAAAGAAACTGAGCTAAGATAAAAACTCAAGGATTGTGTCATTGACAAGAAGGATACTCAATTGGTTTACAATTTGTTGGAGAAGCTTCCATCAGAGTATGTAGCCTTTCTTTTTAGCTTCCAAACCCATCGCTTGGCTTCGGGTGCTTCATTCACTACACCATCATTTGATGATATCACAATATTGTTGATACTTGAGAAAGCAAAGTTGATCGATATGGGGATTCTCAAGTTTTCAAAGTCCAAGGCTTTGGTGGCTAATCAAGGGAATCAAAGGAATCAAGGAAAGTCAAGAACCAAAAGCAATCTAAGTCAAAGCCACAACAAGATAAAGCATAATCATTCTCTCTACAACAAGGAAATATTCCATCTTCTTCCAAGAAGAGAAATACACCTAATAAGGAGAAGCCAACTTGTTCATATTGCAAGAAATTGGACATGATGAGCATCATTGCCACTCAAAATAAATTGATGAGTTGAAAAGCATCATTAAGAAGAACAACATCAATTTGTGATACACCTACAAGAAGAAGGATTCATCTCCTTCCACTTCCTCACAGTCGAAAGGAAAAGGGCAAGCTTTTATGGCAAAAATAGGTTCTCAATAGTAGTGGATACTTGACTTGTGTGCCTCGCATCACATGGGTTCTACAAGGGAGCAACTTTCTTCATTGGAGCCATCCAAAGTACGTGAAATTTTTATTGGTGATGATACACAAGTGAAAGTTGAAGGTAAGGGTCTGGTTGTCATGGATGATGGAACATTTGAGAATGTTCTCTATGTTCGTAACTTGAGCACTAACCTTCTTTCCATCTATCAAATCACCCACTATGGAAATGGCAAGAAACTTTAGTTTATACCTAATTCAGTTGTGGTAAAAGAACTTGAGAATGATGCCTTGGTAGTAGTGGGACAAGCCAATCACAACTCATGACTTTATTCATTCTCCCACTATGTGCCTTGTTCTCATTCTATTGCCTTGCTCACTCATTCAAACTCAAAAAGTAAGCTATGGCATGACCAATTTGGACACCTCAACTACTATTATTTTCAATAGCTAAGCTCTAAGGGCACAGTCATAAGTCCACCTCAAATCAGCTTTTTAGATGGTGTATATTCAGGTTGTTCCATGGGAAAGAATCTTGAAAAGATGTTTGATAAGGGGAAGTCTTGGAGAGCTTTGGAAGCTCTTCAATTGGTCCTCACCTTTATTGATGACTACTCCTGCTTCACTTGGGTCTACTTTCTTGATCACAAGAGTGAAGTGTTTGATAGATTTCTAGCCTTCAAGGCTCATGTTGAGAAGCAATCATGGAAGCTAGTCAAGATTCTCTATACAAACAATGGAAGGGAATACATGAATAATAGACTTGAGAAATTTTGTACTCTTGAAGGGATTGATCTTCAACACTTAGTTGCCTACACTCCATAGAAAAATGATTTTGTGGAAAGGAAGAATAGAACCCTTAAGGAGATGGCTAGTTGCATGATCCATGCTCGTTCTCTTGGTCTATCATTTTGGGCATAAGTTATCAGTTGTACCACACACATCCAAAATCACGTTCCCCACAAGGCTTTGAAGGGTAGGCTTGGTGTGGTAGAAAACTGATTGTGAGACATTTCATAGTCTTTGGGTCTCCAACATGGGCTCGCATTCCTCCACAGAGGTGCAAGGCATTAGAACCTATGAGTAGGCCTTGCATATTTGTTGGATATCTCAAGGGTGTTAAGGCATATAGACTTATGGATCCGGATACACATGAGGTATTCATTGAGAGGAGTATTCACTTTGAGGAAATCTCTCCTAGCTTGGCCTCTCATCCTACTAACCCTTCCTCCATAGTTGAAAGTGATGATAGCGACTCAAATAATGATTCTTCCTTAACTCTAACTTGCAAACTCACACCTCTGCAAGGTCCACTTGCAGATAAGAAAGCTCGTCCTTCATCTCCTACAAGAACTTGTTAAGCTCTACAGACTCTTGAGTCAAAGAGTTCTCTTGTTGGGGATCCTTCAGACACTCAAAGGACTCAGTCACAACATCGGGATATTTTGTATGCTTACATTGATACAACTTTTGTTGGTGTAAATAAATATTCATCATGGATATTATTACACTTTCCTTAAGTTAACTTAGGATATTGCATCTCTTCGTAGTTTGGATATGAGACACTTACGGAAGTGTGCACATAGGGATATAGCTTGTAGGAGAAATTCTACCTTTTATGGTCTTATTTTGTTGTTACACTTCACATTCAGTGGGTCATCCACCTCTTGTGGAATATTATATTATTTCTCCTACCTACCCCTAGTATTTCTTACCTACCCTTGTTTCTCATTGAGCCACATGTCATGATTGTGTGCTCGTATATCCATATGGCCTTGCCTATATAAGCAAGCCCATATTCATTGTATTGGTTAATCCAGTTGATCATTTTCATATTGATGAGAATGTAGTTTGTCCTTGTCATTCTTTTGTCTCTCTTTTATACTTTTCATTATGCCCTTGATCTTGGCAAAATCTCACATGGTATCATAACCATTGGGGCTTCACTGATTGGTTTTTGGAGACATTTTGGAAGGGTTCTATTTTTGGATTTGAGGAACAACACTTTTTGGAGGCATCTTAGAGCGTTTTCAACCTCACCATTGCGTCTGGGAGGTCATATCCATAAAAATTGAGTATAAACTCGACCTATTTTGGTGAAAGTTGAATTTTGGGTGTTGGAGGAATTTTTTGCCCGATTCGGGCAGTACCGTATGAATTTCGAATTTTTTTTTTTTTAAAGTTTTTTTCTGCAAAAAAAAATAAAATTCTTTTGTAAAAAAAATTTGAAAAGGCGAAAGGTAATTTTTTTTTTCAAAAAAAAGAAATGTTGTTTGGGGGTCCGTAAACCCCCTGCCCTATCATACCTTTCTGCAGGCTTCACAGGTTCGTGTAGTCTCGGCCACGCCGTCCAGCGTAGACAGCCCACAGCATCTGACGAATCCGTGTAGCGCCGACAGCCTGCCAACGACCCCGTGCAGTAGCCTCAACGCGACTGCCGACAATCGCCCAGCCCCACCAACAACCGCCTCCCACCGGCCATGGCGCCTCCCACCGGCCCAGCCCACTGCCAGCTTCGGACCCTCCCGCTAGCCCAGCCCACCACTGGCTTTGGATCCCGGCCCCGCCACTCCGGCCGCCACCCCGACCCTCCGGCTGACTTTCGGCCGTCGCCGACAGACCTCTGCCAACCGCCGCCAGCAGTCCACCTCTGCCAGCCACGCAAACAACGGGCCCACCTCTACTTGCCATGCAGACAACCTGATCCAGTCACCTACCACGTCACTCATAGGTGTCCAGTCAGCACCACCTGACATTTTTGCACAGTCAGCGCCCAATCAACATTTTTTGGAAATTTTTTAGACCCCTCTGAGCAGTTTGGATTTTTGAGTCAACTTTGGAGGCTCATAACTTGCTCATTTTTGCTCCTTTTTGGGTGCAATTTTTTTTTATTTGGGCTAATTTTTCCTTCTCTTCACAGTGGTGTGGTTATTTTATAATTTTGGTGCACAGGTTTTTTAGAATTTTTGGATTCTCTTAGCTGTACCTGTCCAATCCTCAATTTTGCAACTTCAAAGGCTTCGTTTGAGCTCATACGATCTCCTTTTCAGGTGTCATTTTTTTGAAAGTGCATATTTTTTCATCTAATTTCATAATCTATGATCAATTTTCAGAGATTTTGAGTGGAAATTGCACTTTTAGATATTGGTCTTATTTGGCCTAATTGGTACTTGTAATTTGCTTGGATCTTAGTTTAGATCTCTTGCATTATTAGTTTGAGTCTCCTTTGGCCTTATTGAGGTAGTTGTAAACTTGAAATCAGAAGTCCACTTTGCCATTTTTTGCAAGTGGCCCATTGTACACACACTAAGTATAAAGTGTCAAATCATCATTTTTTTTTTTGGGGGGGGGGGGGGGGTTCTTTGATTGAGTGAATTTGGGGGGTGTCTTGTGTGATTGTGCCTCTCTTTCCTTGTGCTCTTTCATTTTTGCAATGAGTCCTCATAAATTTCCACCTTTAACTCCACATAATTGTGCATCATGAAAAATTAAAGTATAGAGCAAATTAATGGAAAAAGGTCTCACACATTACATAGATGGAACAATAGTAGCGCCCCCTGATCCTAAGGCTGATCCTAATGCTTAGTTAGAATGGCTCACTAAGAATTGCATGGCTCTTGGAACTTTGCATAAGTATGTATTAGATGACCTCATTTTTCACATTGAGAAGTGTACTACAATCAAAGAGGCTTGGGATATGTTTTAGAAATTGTATGGTCAAGTTGATGAGATCAGAGGTTACAAGATTGACAATGAGCTCACCAACTTGGATCCCAAGAGTTTTGATACAATCCAAGATTATGTCACCAAAGCAAATGAGCTAAGAGAAAAGCTTAAAGATTGTGGAATTGACAAAAAGGATGCTCAGTTGATATTCAACTTGCTGGACAAGCTTGCACTAGAATATGCAACATTTGTGTCTAGCTTCCAAACTCATCATTTGACAGTGGGGAGTTCCTACATTATGCCTTCATTTGATGCTTTCACATAAATGTTGATATTTGAACAATCTAAGTTGTTGAACATTGGGCTTCTCAAGTCTTCAAAGTCCAAGGCTTTGGTGGCTAATCAAGGGAGTCAAGGGAGTCAAGGCAAAGATTCCAACAACAAGAAGAAGCAATCTAAGTCAAAGCCACAACAGGAAAAAGGGCAATCATCCTCTCCATCACAAGGCGATTTTTCATCCTCTTCCAAGAAGGGGACTCCACCTAAGAAGGATAAACCAACTTGTGCATATTGCAAGAAGTATGGTCATGATGAGCATCGATGCCACACCAAGCAAGTTGATGAGTTGACAAATCTTCTTAAGAAAAAAAAATCAACTTGCCATCCGCCTACACAAAGAAGGATTCATCTCCTTCCTCTTCCTCATAGTCTAAGAAAAAAGGACAAGCATTTGTGGCAACAACAGGTTCTTCACAGCAGTGGATACTTGACTCGGGTGCCTCTTATCACATAGGTTCTACAAAGGAGCAATTTTCTTCATTGGAGCCATCTAAGGTACCTCACATTTACATAGGTGATGATACACAAGTTGAGGTTGAAGGGAAAGGTTCAGTTGACATGGATGATGGAACATTTGAGAATGTTCTTAATGTTCCTAACTTGTCTACCAACCTTCTCTCTATCTACCAAATCACTCACTATGAGAATGGGAAAAAGGTTGAGTTTACACCTAATTCAGTTGTGGTAAAGGAACTTGATGATGATGCCTTGGTAGCAATGGGACAAGTTAATGACAACTCTAGGCTTTATTCATTCTCCCACTTTGTACCAAGTTCTCCTTCTAGGGCCTTGCTTACTCATTCAAATTCAGAAAGTAAGTTATGGCATGAGTGGTTTGGTCACCTCAACTACCTCTATCTTTAGCAACTTAGCACTAAAGACATGGTCACAGGTCTACCTCAAATTAGTTTTTCAGAGGATGTACGTTCAGGTTGTTCCATGGGCAAGCATCCCGAGGAGAAGTTTGATAAGGGGAAAACTTGGAGAGCTTTGGAAGTTCTTCAACTTGTTCACAGGGATGTAGCAGGTCCATTTCCAGCACCTTCATTTAGTAAGGCCCACTATGTCCTCACCTTCATTGATGACTACTCTCGCTTCACTTGGGTCTACTTTCTTATTCATAAGAGTGAAGTATTTGACAACTTTCAGGACTTCAAGACTCGTGTGGAGAAACAATTCGAGAAAGTGGTCAAGATTCTTCGTACAGATAATGGAAGGGAATATGTAAACAAGAGACTTGACTTGACGATTTGTGTACATTTGAGGGGATTGATCTTCAACATTATGTTGCATACACTGCATCAGAACAAAGTTGCAGAGTGCGAGAATAGAACTCTCAAAGAAATGGCTAGTATTATGATGCATGCACATTCTCTTGATCCCACCTTTTGGGTAGAGGCTATTAGTTGTGCCACACACATCCAGAATCAAGTTCCTCACAAAGCTTTGCAAGGTATTACTCCTTTTGAGGCTTGGGCTGGTAGGAAACCGAATGTGAGACATTTCAGAGTCTTTGGGTGTCCAGCATGGGCTCGCATACCTCCACAGAAATGCAAGGCATTGGAACCTCAGAGTAGGCCTTGTATTTTTGTTGGATATCCTGAGGGCTTTAAGGCATATAGATTGATGGATCTTGAGACACATGAGGTTTTCATTGAGAGGAGTGTTCACTTTGAGGAAAGCTCTCCTAGCTTAGCCTCTCTACCTCCTCCACCTTCCTCCATTGTGGATAGTGATGCTAGTGATTTAGATGATGATACTCCTTCAACTTTGACTCGCAGGGTTACACCTCCGCAGGGCCCACTTGCAGTTGAGGAGCCTCATTCTCCACCTCCACCTAGACCTTGTTGGGCTCGACAGACACTTGAGTTTGTGGGTTCTCTTGTTGGGGATCCTTTAGATACACAGAGGACTCAATCACAACATCAGGACCTTCCACATGCATTCATTGCTACCACTTCCAATCCATAGACATTTCAGGAAGCATCAGGGGTTCCTGAGTGGGACCACGCTATGGAGGAAGAGTATAGTTCCTTGATGAGGAACAACACATGGGTTTAGTCCATCTCTCTAAGGGGAGAAAGATGGTTCGATGTAAGTGGATCTATCGGACCAAGTTTGTAGCGGATGGTAGTGTGGATAAGTATAAGGCTCGACTTGTTGCAAAAGGTTTCTCTCAGGTTCTAGGTGTTGACTATACTGAGACCTTTGCGCCCATAGCCAAGATGAACTCCATTCTCCTGACACTTGCTATTATTACAGCTCATGGTTGGGTTGTACATCAGATGAATGTGAAGAGTGCTTTTCTTCATGGTGATCTTGATGAGGAGATATATATGGAGTAGCCACAGGGTTTCATCCAGGATACTTCCTTGGTTTGCCGACTAAGAAAATCTCTCTATGGCCTTAAGCAGGCCCCTAGGGCTTGGTACGCCAAGATGAATTCCTTTCTTCTCTCAGCAGGGTTCACCAAGTGTCATTCTAATCTGGATGTCTACATTTTGCGACAGGATGAATCTCACTTGATACTTGTGCTCTATGTTGATGATTTGATCATTACAGGGAGCACCTCATCCATCATTAGCAGGGTCAAATCTGCTTTGCATGATAGATTTGCTATGACTCACTTGGGTCTTTTGCACTACTTTCTCAGGATAGTTTTCATAGTCACCTTCCGAGATTACACTATCCCAGCCCAAGTATGCTCTTGATCTACTTGCACGCTTTCATATGGCTGATTGTAAGCCTGCACTGACTCCCTTTCTTTCAAGAGTCAAGCTTGAGGCTCAATGTTCTTCTCCACCAATTGATGCCACATTGTATCATCAACTTGTGGGTAGTCTCATCTACTTGACTCATACATGCCCTGATATTTCATTTGTGGTTGGCATGGTTTCCCGCTTCATGCAGGAACCACATGAGCTTCATTGGAAAGCCGCCAAACACATCCTTCATTACATCCAAGGTACACATCAGTATGGGATTGACTATGCAGCAGGCACAGGACTTCGCTTGGTTGGTTACACAGACTCTGATTAGGCTGGCGATCTTGATGATCGTAAGTCTACTTCAGGTTACAGTTTTCACCTTGGTTCAAGCCCCATTTGTTGGTAGAGTAAGAAGCGGCATGCTATTGCTCTCTCTTCGACTGAGGCTAAGTATCGAGGAGCTGTTAACGCAGTGACTAAGACCATTTGGCTTCAGCAGATTTTCATAGAGTTTGGGTTCACCACTCCACGGCTGACAGTTCTACATTGTGACAATCAGAGTGCTATTGCCATCTCGAAGAACCTAGTCCAGCACCAGCAGACCAAACACATCGAGATCCATATGCACTATATCCGAGAGTTGATTCAGGAGTAGGTCATTGATTTGCAGTATTGTCCTACAATGGAGCAGGTTGTTGACATCTTTACCAAACCTTTCATTGAGAGTAAGTTCCAGCAGTTGCGATCTCTCTTGGGGGTGCAGGATGTCTCATTAGGGGGGGTCAACTGACTTCTCCTTCCTCTCTTATGGGGGGGACTTTTTCCTCTTTGAGGTTTTGTCCTTCTTCTTTGAGAGTCTTTTGTACATTCATCTCTCTTTTGGGGGGGAGTTTTTTCCCACTGGGTTTTCTCCCTTTCTCCATTTGTGAGAGATTGCATTGCATAGTTTTGCTTGAATTTGCATATTGTACATGGGTAGCTATCATGGCCTCGTAGCCGAGACCCATCTTGCATTGTTGACTTGAGTCTTCATTCCCCTAAGTTGCACTTAAGGGGGGGTGTTGGTGTAAATAAATATTCATCAGGGATATTATTACACTTTACTTAAGTTAACTTAGGATATTGCATCTCTTCGTAGTTTGGATATGAGACACTTAGGAAAGTGTGCACATAGGGATATAGCTTGTAGGAAAAATTCCACCTTTTGTGGTCTTATTTTGCTGTTACACTCCACATTCGGTGGGTCATCCACCTCTTGTGGAATATTATATTATTTCTCCTACCTATCCCTAGTGTTTCTTCCCTACCCTTGTTTCTCATTGAGCCACATGTCATGGTTGTGTGCTCGTATATCCATATGGCCTTGCCTATATAAGCAGGCCCATATTCATTGTATTGTTAATCCAGTTGATCATTTTCATATTGATAAGAATACAATTTGTTCTTGTCATTCTTTTGTCTCTCTTTTATACCTTTCATTGTGCCCTTGATCTTGGAAATTTCTCACAACTTTCAATTCACAATCCTTTTAGGAAGCATCAAGAGTTATCAAGTGGAACTTCGCCATGGAGGAAGAATATAGCTCCTTGATGAGGAACAACACATGGGAGTTATTCCCTCTCCCTAAGGGGAGAAAGATGGTTCAATGTAAGTGGATCTATTAGAATAAGTTCACAGTGGATGGTAGTGTGGATAAGTACAAAGATCAACTTGTTGCGAAAGGTTTCTCACAGGTTCCTGGTGTTGATTATACTAAGATCTTTGCACTCGTAGCTAAGATGAACTCCATTCACTTAACACTTGCTATTGTTGCAACTCATGGTTGGGCTATACATCAAATGGATGTGAAGAGTGCATTTCTTCATGGGGATCTCGAAGAGGATATTTACATGGAGAAGCCGAAGGGATTCATTCATGATTCTTCTTTGGTTTACAAATTGAGGACGTCTATCTATGGCCTCAAGTAGGCTCCTAGGGATTGGTATGTCAAGATGGATTCCTTTTTTCTCTCCATAGGATTCACCAAGTGTCATTGAGATCTAAATTTTTTTATTTTGTGACAGGATGACTCTCATTTGATACTTGTTCTCTGTGTTGATGACTTGATAGTTACAGGGAGTACCTCATCCATCATTGGTAGTGTCATATCCGCTTTGTATGAGAGATTTTCTATGACTGACCTGGGTCTTTTGTACTACTTTCTTAGGATTGAGATATCTCAGTCTTCTTTCGAGATTAAACTTGCTCAACCCAAGTATGCTATTGATCTTCTAACACAATTCCACATGGTTGATTGTAAGCTTGTGGAAACTCCCTTTCTTTTAAGAGTCAAGCTTGAGGCTAAATGTTCTACTCCACCTATTGATTCCACATTGTATCATCAACTTGTTGGGAGTCTCATCTACTTGACTCACACATGCCTTGATATTTCCTTTGTGATTGGCATGGTTTCACACTTTATGCAGGGACCACATGAGCTTCATTAAAAAGCTGCCAAACACATCTTGCACTACATATAGGGTACACGTCGCTTTGGGATTCACTATGCAACAAGCACAAGAATTACCTTGGTTACACAAACTTTGATTGGGCTGGAAATCTTGATGATCATAAGTCCACTTCAGTTTAGAGCTTTCATCTTGGTTCGAGCCCCATTTGTTGGTAGAGCAAGAAACAACATGCTATTGATCTCTCTTCAACTGAGGTTTAGTATCCAAGGGGCTATTAATGTAGCTATTGAGGCTATTTGGCTTCACAATATTCTCATAGAGTTTTGCTTCACCACTCCACGACCTACAATCCTTCATTGTGACAATTAGAGTACCATTCAGATCTTGAAGAACCTGGTTCACCATTAGAGGACCAAACACATTGAGATCCACATGCACTAGATTAGGGAGATGCTTCAAAAGCAAGTCATTGATTTGCAGTATTGTTCCATAGTACAACAGGTTGCAAACATCTTCACCAAACCGTTCATTAAGAGTAAGTTTCATTAGTTGCAAGCTCTCCTAGGGGGAAGAATATTTCATCAGGGGGGTCAATTGACTTCTCCATTCTCTCTTATAGTGGGGGATTTTTCCTCTCTTGAGGTTTTGTTCTTCTTCTTTGAGAGTTCTTTTGTGTGTTCATCTCTCTTTTGCAGGGGGGGGATTTTTTTCCCATTGGGTTTTCTCCCTTTCTTCATTTGTGAGAGATTGCATTGCATTTGTACATGGGTACCTAGCATGGCTAAGTTGTTGGTACCCATCTTGCATTATTAGTGTGAGTCTACATTCCCCTAAGTTGCACTTAAGGGGGTTGTTGGTGTAATTTATGTCTCATGTAATTACACTTTACTTAAGCTGACTTAGGGTAATGCATATGAGACACTTAGGGAAGTGCATATCTAGGGAATATGGTTGTAGGAGAAATTCCACCTTTGGTGGTGTTATCTTGTTAACACATTTTCATATCCACTTATAGTGGAATGATAGTTCCACCTTTAGTGGAATTATCTAATATTTCTCCTACCTAACCCTACCTACCCTTGCATCTCATTGGGCCACATATCATTATTGTGTGCTCTCATTTCCCTATGGTCTTGCCTTTATAAGCAAACTCATGTATGGTGTATATTTGATCGATTTTTGTATCTTGATGAGAATACAATTTGTTCTTGTCTATCTTGTTCTCTCTTGTGTTGTGCTATCCATTGGCCTCTAAATCTTGGTTGCTATAGGTAAATTCTTACAGTGTACTTTAGAGCTTCATCACAGTCTCTCAAATTAGCCTTGATTGCCTCCATTTATTGGACTAGTTAAACAAGACATTAGTAAGAGCGAATGGCAATGTCAATTTTTTTTTTTGCAGCTAATATTAATCCCGATCACACTCGTATAAATTGAATATTTAATTGGTTATCAACAAAAAGTAAAACAACTTTGTCCCCGACATTCCTACTTATCCCAATATTAAAACAATCATTATTTGAAAGAAAAGCAGTAATGAAGGAAATTCTTTTCTTTTAGTTGGATGTGCACTCTATATTAAGCTCATCATCTTCATCTGATTTATCTTTTGGCGCACAATTTCATATTCTAAGTTGATCAATATTTTAAATTTGAGTTGTGGTGTGTCTAAATGCTCTTTTGTATCATTGTCTTTTCTGTTTATGTAATAAAATTCCTAGATTTGGTTCCTATGTTGTTTGTCATCTTTCTTTGATTTTATTGTTTGTTTCTCAAACATGACCACAAACACAAAATCCCCACGTGCTCAGAAGACAATTAAAAGATCCCTAAAGTATTAAATGCAAAATGCAAATGAAATTATTTGGATTAAATTTGCAGCTTCGATGTATTGTGCAGTCTTAAGTGAAGGACGTGTTAAATAAACTATGCATCATAGGCAAAAGAAAAACTGAATATTAATTAGGCTTCTTCAAATGTGATCTTAAGTTGATCGTGCCAATACATGTCATATCCAAAGTTGATCTTGTTACTACATTGCGTACGACACGCTTCACTATTTTTTTTTTCTTTTAGTTTTGGGTGCTATATATATCTTTATGTTGCACACTAAACATATATATATATATAGTTTTCTTTTGCTTTTGGATGTTAAGTAAGAGTTTTTAATTCTAAGATTTTACAAATGTAAAAAATTCAACATTGATGAGCAATACTAACTTAAAATAAAAGTACCATAACTCATACATAATGTATAAATATAACACCCTCAAAATTTCATTTTAAGAAATCTACATCAATGACGAACAGCAAATTAATTGTTTCTCTGATTTGTACTCTCTAATATATTATAAAAGATATATTTTACTATTAACATAACCTTGCACCTCTTTTTGATGCAAATGGTAGTTATTATTATTAGAATCTTGTTTTGTCATTTGGGAAGTTTTCAGCATTGAGCCGCTTCAGCGACGACTTAAAAACACCATTCAAAAAACAATAGAAAGACTTAGCAGTTTCATAAAAGCGGAGAAATATCATCCGAGATATGGGTGGTGAGAGTCAAAATGTTGAAATAGGCCTAAATAGACTAAATCGAATGGTTGTAGAGGTGAATTTGAGTACAGGAACTCTATAGGAATCGAATGGAGGCTTTGAAAAACAATGAAAACTGGGGAAGTGATGCCTGGAAATGTATTTGCAGAGTGAGGGAATTGTGTCCTTTAATACAATGCATAACCAATTATGTATCGATGGACATAATGGCAAACACACTACTGGCTGCTGGGGCTTCTCCTGCCATGATTCATGCTTTAGAAGAAATACCTGATTTTACTCCTCAAGTGGATGGCTTGTGCATCAATATTGGGACCCTCACCCCACAATGGATTACTTCAATGAAAACTGCTGCAGTTAAGGCTCTTGAGTCTCAGAAGCCTTGGGTTTTGGATCCTGTGGCTGTTGGGGCTTCGAAATTCAGAATGGATATGTGCACGGAGTTAGTCAGGCTTAACCCCACGGTCATAAGGGGAAATGCTTCAGAGATCTTGGCACTAGCTGCTAATTCTGTTGCGCCATCCAAGGTTGGTCCTTTATCTTACTGTTAAATCTCAATTGCATGCTGTTTGTTATAGTGCTATTTGTACATATGGTATACTGTAGAGGTTATGTTCTTTTAATTTAAGAGCTTCTGTTACCAAAGGTATATGGATCTTGGGCTCATGGATTTTTGTTTGTAGTTTGTTATAGACTGGGCAACTTTACTGCAGACCTTTATGATGTATTTATTTTTGTTATTTCATTCTGTCTTGAATCACAGATTGATAGGCGTTAATTTAAAAAGACTGTAAATTTAAATTTTTTGTTTTTATATCTTAGCCCAAGCCAAATGCCAGTTTGGCATATGACATCCGTCTTATGAAAGCCAAGATGAAGCTTTCGTTCCAAATATCTTATACATAGTGCAAATTTGTTACTCTTCGACAAATCTTGTGATAAATTCTCTTACCAATCTATCTGAGTACAAGGTAGATAATTATAGACATGGCCGCTAGGTAGATATGCTATATAATGGTCCCTGCCTCACTCTTTGCAAACACCCAATCAAGTGGGGCAAAGCGGCTGACCATGCGTGCATAAGTGAGGGCTTTTAATGTTCCCAGACTAGGATGTTTCCTTCTGCTATTAGATGTCATCCCTGGGTCATCAGGATGGCCTGATTTCTGGTCACCATTTGACGTACCATGCGTTTTACTGGTTGAAAAGTTTCATTGCAGCGTAGTTTTGAACTCAAGCATCCCAATACACACAGAAATAGAATCTGAACACTGGGGCTCACCAGCACAAACTATAAAAAGAGAAACTTTATAGCTCCTCTCCAAAAAACTTAACAAATGCATATTTACTTATTTCTAAACTTATTGATGGATGCACTGCCATCTTACCACCATCGAAAACCTCATGCTTATTGTGCTTTCCTCAATTTTTTTTTCTTAGATAAATTATGGGTGTCTATAAAAGGGCCCCCAGCCCAGAACAAATAAACAAACACAAAACAAAATAGAAAGCAACCACAAAAATTACACATCATTCCTCTTTTCTTATGAGATCTAATAATCAGTCCAACTATAGCTTGTTTATTTGAAACTGACTTTTCATTCTTAAGTTATGTCCATTTCACATCCTCAATCTCCTCCTCATGCTCTGTAGACGCTGGAGAAGTAGACAAGGATTGATTAATCTGAGCTAGAATTGAATGTGAAAAACCATCCCCGGATCCCCATTCTTCCTCATGCAATAAAGATAGGAAGACCATCCCTTTTTTCACTGTTTGAATGTAGCTGGAATCAGAAGTTTTTGAACAACAGGAGACATATTGATATTACCCAAGAAGTTGCAAAATGTTCTAATTGTTCCTGCAGACCACTTATCCTAAAACTTTCACATTCATTTCTTTTTACTAGATCAGCCACCTCATCTTGGTTATCCTGAGCCTCATCTATCTTCACAACATCTGCATAAGACTGCTGGGAAGGGGAAGAAGAAGCAAGAAGCTCGCTCTGTTTCACAGGATTTGTATTAACTTCAATCTCCCCACTACCCACCAAACAAACATTCCCTTTTGGACTAGCATCTTCAGTGAAAGATTCAAAAAGAGTCCTTTTCATGCTCAAATGTGATAAACGAGCACCTTCCTACAATGCAGCTTTCTTAATTGTTAAAGGTTTGCTCGCAGAAGAGTTAGCAGCTACATGCCCATTGGAAAGAATTTCCTACATCTAGACATTATATTCTTCATAATCTGAAACTTGTTTCCAAACCCTATCCTCCACCTGTAGCCAAACTTCTTCTGACAAATCTTTGGAAATACCTATTTCCTCTTGTTTTCAAGCCGAATGGAAGGATTCATTCCTTCAGTTTCTGCATCTAGCTTCATAAATTTCCCTAACAGATTTCTAATACCTTGGAAGCAGGAATCTGCCCAAATTCGGAAGGGTGGATAAGATAGTCAAATCCAGATAGGTCTCTGTCATTGGCTTGGATACAGGAAGCTAGGGTTTCACCAATAAACATGTTTATCTAAGAACCAGAGGTCCATCTCCAATATTTACTTTTATCCTCCAAAGATTTACAATGTAGAATAAAAAATCTTTGTGTATTGGGAAAATTTCTGTTGAATCCTATAAAACCCAGCTCATGTTTTCGAAATCCATTTGAGAAGAGAAGCAGAAGGTATCAAACTTACATATTAAAACAAAATTGGAATATGTATTCTCCTTTGGTAGGACTGATGTTCCACAGGGACATGTCTCTGTCGGAAAGCCAGCCAGTTTTGGTATAGGGATGTCCACAAGATGCAGGGACTCTGGGGGAGTGTCTCCCCGCTGCCCTGCCACCACCATCACTTGTTAAAAGACAAACTGGGACACCTCCCTAAAAGAGGGGATATTTCCAGGGTATCCCCCTGTTTTAGGGCTGCAAGGAGATGCTGGAATCTGGGACCCTCAGGGGACTCAGCTGCATCCCTTGAATGCACCAAAAAGGCCCAAGTATCCACAATGTCATTCAGGTCAAAAGTTCATTTTAGAAAAAATATTGTAGTGTTTTTAATATTTCTGCTAGTAACCCTAATCCTAATGGTTGATGGAGACCACCCACACATAAGAAGTCACAAAAAATGAGAAAGGCTGCAATAGTGAGAGTATTAGGATAGGAAAAGTGAGAGCATTAGCCAAGTCTTCATCAGTTCAGTGCAAACATTAGGAAGAGGGAGAGCAAGAGCAAGTGGCAAGTGGCAAGTCTTTTTGGATTACTGAAAAAACTGCACAGGCCTCATCATTTAGACTTGTCAGATTCATTATCACTATTAGTTTTCTGAAGAATGAATATTTGGTTAGAAACAGTAAGGACTTGGTGCTGCAGAAAATGAAGTGATAAAATAGTGAAAATGGCATGCACCATGAACATTTGTGTGGTTTTGAAGGCCTTAATTTGGATGAGAGCGTACTAGTGGCTCTAGCCCCACCTCACAAAGGGTGCTGCCCCTCAACCCTGATAGGTGTGCTGCCCAAACGCCCACCCATCACCATCCTGCCACCATCCCCAAGTCTAGGCCCTTGGTTCCCCCATCCCTGCATCCCTCTATAACACAACCCCCCTCCCCCCTCCTCTTGCCCCAAGACTCTGTTGCCCAACAGCAGCACCAGATGTAAACCAAAGCAATGGATCAACACAAACCTTGATATTTAGTTTGCTACCATCATCTACACATCCAATGTCCCTTTAACTCATTCCTTATGCTGACAAAATCTAGGGCTGCATCCCTTAACTGCCTCCACATTGACCTGCCCCTCGCCTTTTACCATCTCTTGACCTTGCTTGCTTAGAGTGATTGGAGCCCCCGGCATTGAACCACACCTGTGTACCTCATCCTGGCCCATGTTGATATTGTCTGTCAAATGGACCTCTACCTGAATGCACTATTATGTACTTTAAAACCCACTTTTGCTGTCATGCCTATTTGCTCAGAATCTGCAAAACAGACCTCCTTAGGGTTTGTAGAAGCAGCGGGAACCACCATCTTCAATTTTCATCTGTGTATTTTCAAGCTCTGCTGATAGTTCCCCACGGCTTTCCTCTATTGTTAGTGATGATTAGCACTGTCAATCCTTAAAATTAGGTGAAACTAAAATCATATAGATCTCTTTATTGAATATTCATGATCGCTGCAGGATTTTTATAGGTTGTCACTCTACTCTATCTAGAAAGTGAAGATTAATATAGTGTTTTTTTAGGTCACCACCAAGTGAATCCAATTTGGTGCATGAGAACCCGCTTTTGGAATTCCATAAGGGAATCGTATTTTCCATGTATCTGATATATCATTTACCTGTGTGCAACCTTTCATCATTAGGTCGACTCACTTCACAACTTACCGTGAGTGTATTCATGACTATACAACAGTTGATAACACTGAATAATATAATATACATTAACGAGTCATGATACAAAACATGTCCAAAATTCTACAAGCTGGGAATCATAGCATTTTTATCTATAGGCTTAACCTGAAACGTAATATCCCCCTAGTGTTTCTGGAATTCCATCAACAACAGAAATCCATTTTGCTGGAGTTATGAAAGACAGTTGTAGGTCACATAGGCCACTGAGACTGGTTTTGTATTCTAGTAACAAAGCTCTTTGATTAACTGTCCACGTTTCATTATATTTGTTCAATGCAGTTGGCAAAACATGCAGTTCTCTCATTTTGTTAGAATGATATCCTTGTATCATATAAAAATCAGCCTTGATCTATGCTTACGAGAAGACCAATTTGCTATGTCAAACATAGGCACACTTTAGGGTAGCAACAGTTTATTATGGGTGGTGGAGAAGGAGCTAAGATATGCAGCAATCACTCAAGAGCTGTATTTCCACGAGGCAGCAATTCATGCACTAGATTTTCCCCTTAGTTTCCCCCCAAAATATTTGGTGGTAATGTGGAGAAAGCTGTTAACAGACCAGTTCCAGAGGAACGGAATCCTCAAAAAATCCTTTGATATAATGTCTTGTCGACCATATTATCCTAAAAATGCCCCTGAGTTTACTGAGTATTGATTGCTGAAAGAATCTATGAAGCCTCAATGGTACCTCTGGGTACTTCCACCTTGGTTTTACAGCCTTGTGATATCTTAATTTCAGAAAGAGGATAAGCAGTACCGCTTAACTCATCTATGTAACTGTTCTCTCTCTTTCTTTTTCCCGTAGTCCCCATTTTCTTTTCCGATTTTTTGTGAAGCTTTTTACCTCATTATTGAGATGGTCATTAGATATTATTTTAGAACACAGTATACTGTTCTTCAGCAATCATGGAACTGACGAATGTCTTATAACTCATTGATCTTACTAGTTAGAGTGTATGGTCTTATTCTACTCTTTTATTAGATGAATACTTTCCTGTAGAATAATTGTTCTTTTGTGTGTTTTGCAAGATAATATTTGTGGCTTCCTAAAACCTTTTTAAGTCTTGATATTATATCCAATACTGTGGCGTGACTAAAAATGTGAGATGGACAGGGCTGGGGCAGAGCTCTCTACATCAGTAGATATAACATTCATAGATATGCATTTCGAAGTCATTTTCTTATGCTTTTCTTGTCCTAATGTGAATAATGAAGGGAACAGACAGCAGCCACATATCAACAGATGCACTGGAAGCTGCAAAAGATTTAGCATGTAGAACTGGAGCTATAGTTGCAGTGTCAGGAGCTGTAGATCTTGTTACAGATGGAAAAAGACTACTGGGTGTGAGAAATGGAGTACCTCTGATGCAGAAGATCACAGCATCCGGTTGTGCAGTTACTGCACTTATTGCAACTTTAGTTGCAGCACACCCATCTCTTCCATTTGAGGCTACTGCTTTTGCTCTTGCTCTTTTTGGGATGGCAGGTGAAATCGGCATGGAAAAGTCAAATGGGCCTGCCTCATTGCGGATGCACCTGATAGATGCCCTTCATGGTTTAGATGAGGAATCAGTAGCATCAAGAATCAAGATTTCCTGGCTGTGAAATTCTTTATCATAGGTAACCCTCTCTCAAACGGTAACGTGTATCAAATTCCTTATCATAGACAACTATGTCAAACTTAGATTTATACATATATGAAAATCCCTGTCATTAGTTGAACTTGTTTCGAAATGGTAAATGAAGTTTATATTTATTTATTTATTTGTGGATAATCTTTTAGTATTTAAGTTTTTTGTCTCGGAGGGTGCCACAACTTGAACTTCAAAACTAAATTTTCCAAACATTTGATAGTTATATTCATAGTAGTAAATATCACATAAAAAGTGATTTATTGGAAATTAGATCAGAAAATGGTTTTTTTCATCTAAGAAAACATACTTTCTGAAACAAATTGTTGCAACATATATTCCCAAAAGTTCTTTAATAAATCACGATTTTCTGGTGATTGAATTGTGGATAAGTCGTGATAAATTTGGAAAAATAAAGATTTATGACATTTTTTCATGATTTTTTAATAAAAAGTTCAAGGTTTTTAAGTTTTCTCAATTTGTGTTAAGGTGTGTTTCTAATTTCCCTGAATCCTAACCCTAACACCATATTTTTCCAATTAAAAATATATATTTTAAAAAATGAAGCTAATATTTTTTCCTGCTGTAATTTTAGTAGTATAATAAGTTGTGGTGTTGAACAGATTCGCAAACTCAATATGCATCAAAGTATCACTTCCCAACATAAATGTTATGCGTATCAGAAAATTATCCCTATGAAAGGAAAAAGTTTCCAAGTATGATCACTGGTGCTGATTATGGATAATTAAGACCCTTTGATGATGTCTGTTACTTAACCTCATTGCTAGTTTCAGAACATTGAAGGTATAACAAATTGACTGCAGTGTCTGTATTTTTATTCTTATCTTGTTCAATTTTATTCATTAATTGGCTTCACCTTGCATTCAATTGGAAAAAACATTATTTTCAAAAGAATTTTTCTTATTTGAAGAAAGGGAAAAATCAGAATCATCCTTAGTTTATAAAAGAATTAATTAGAAAAACCTAATTAAAGTTGTGTCATGTTATTGACTTTGAGTCTCTTTGGATAGTTAGATGAGTATATCATGTAAGTATTTGATCCAATTACATTCTGAAAGTTGTAAGATATAATTGCCTTGCAAATTTGTTTTAATTGATTCATTGGAGTGTTAGAGGTTAAAAAGGGTTATTGGTTTTACGGGTGAGAATGTTTGGTGCACAAAGAATCTACTGGGGATCAATTTTTGTTGTGTAAAAGATTGTCACTATAAGAAATGAGGTTAGATTCAAGTCAAGGATAAATTTAGCAGAATGATTACTAATTAAAACATTCTATAATAATGATTTAGTTGAATTCAACTTACCTTCAATTAGAAACAATAGTGTTCTTCAAAAGAACTCTCTTACCAAACAATTGATGTTAACAAAGTTCTAGAAAACAATGGGAAGAGGTCAGTAGAGTGTGAGAATCTTCAAGATAAAGAGGATGTGGGGACTGTGAGCCAATTAGATGATAAGGAGAATGGCTAGAGCATAGCAATCAGGAAAACCAATAAATTTGGTGGCAAGCCTATTCTCTTGGTTGCCACTGGGGGTAGTAACAACAAGGGTAGGAAGTCAGAGGTGCGTAAGGCTAAGTCTAAGGCACTAGAGAAATTGGAAAATGGATCTTAGGTGTTGATGAGAATGTTTATCTCTCTTGGAGGTGAGCACCTCCCTTCTACCAATGCTCAATGAAGGTGCTAAGTTGGAATAGAAGGGGCCTCAATGGCCTTGAAAAATGTCGCTTTGTAAAGCGATTGATTGAGATAGAGATTCTAAACATGGTGCTTATATAAGAAAACAAAATTGATGTTGAGAGATTCAGGGAGATAATCATTAGGATCTAAAAAATGGTGATGGGCTCGCTCATAGTGTTGGTGGCTCTAACAGTGGGCTGGTTGTGCTTTGGAATGAAAATAATTTATGCGGTTCTATCATTGAGGCAACTTTTTTTGGCCTTTGTATTACTTGCAAGGATGTGAGGAATGGGTATCACATGATGGTTTCTAATGTTATAGGCCTCATATGGATTTAGATCAAATTATGCTTTGGAACTACCTCCACTCTTCCAAACTCTCTCATCCCTGTGACAAATTGGTTGTTGGGGGCGGCTTTAATTCTATTTTGGCTCCAAAAGACAATGAGGGGGGTCAGCTCCAATGCTATTGCAAATCTATCAGGCCTAAAGATGACTAGTTCACTTGGAGCAATAAGAGGTTGGATGTTGATTTCATTCAATGCAGATTGGATTGTTTCTTCCTTAATTTTGAATGGTTGTTAGATATCGGAGGGCTCTCTTCGGAGGTAGTGCAGTATGGGGGGGTTGATCATAAGCCCATCTCTATTACCCTAAGTTGCTCCAACAAGCTGCTTGGCATCCTTTTTAAGATGGAATATTTTTGGTTTGAAGACCTTGATTTTGACAATTTGGTGGGTAAATGGTGGAATATCGAGGTTAGAGGTTGCAAGAGATATGTAGTTGAAAAGAAACTGCAGGTTGAGGAAGGAGGCTAGGAGCTAGAATAAGGAGGCAATGGGTAATCTGTTTGTTAAAAAAAGTAAGGTTGAAAGGAGCTGAAGAATATTGAGGAAATCATTTCCAATTTTAGTTTCACTCAAGCAAGTAGGGATAAAGAGGTTAATCTTGTGGAAGAGCACAATAGAATGTTAAGAATGGAATAGATTTTCCGGCTGCAAAAGTCTAGGGTCAAGTGGATCAAGGAAGGTGATAGAGATACTAGGTTCTTTCAACTATCTACTAAGATCAGGAGGGAACACAACAAGATTCGGAACATTCAAAAGGTGGACAACAGAATGTTTGAGGATATTGAAGTTATTAGAGCATAAGCAAAATAATCTTTTTTGATTTTTTAGGTTCCCTTGGTGGTGAAGATCTTCATGATAAATATGGGTACAAACAAATGAAGCTGCAAATGATACAATACAAAATAATTTGTGCTTCTTTTTCATTTTCATTCAATACATATTAAATATTTTTTAGGATTCTCCAATCCTACTTCATAGGAAACAACTCTATAACAACTCCTAAAAACATATGAGTTGTTTTAACAACTTAACTTCCTACAAAGATGTTCGTATAAACATTATACTAACCAATTTAACAAACCATGTGACTAATAATAATATTACTTTGTTCCTCAACAATTATTATTATGACACTTATAACATATATATCAACAACCCTCCATAATGACAAACCTAATTATTTTATGCTAAATTATTTATGCATCCTATGAATGCTAACACCTATGTGAACACTAATTCCCAACACCCACCCTTAGTGTGAACATGGGGAAAATGTACATCACAATACTTGATGACCACTTTTAGTAGCTCACCAAAAATATAAGGTAAGAGTAGGGACATACATATCTATTCATGTCAAGCAATAGTGGAATTGACCTCACCATGCTCAATGTACCTTCATCCAAGGGTGAGACAACACATCTACCCATGGAACCAAGAATAGGGACTAATACATCTGTCCAATATCTTACATCAAATTTGAATAGGGACAAGCACATCTATCCAACATCAAGGTTATGAATAGAGACATACACTTCTGTTCACAACAATTATGATTGGGGACACACATCTAATCATAATCATCAACTTTTGTGATTGGGGGACAAACACTTCCAATCACTTACACCATCTTGTGAATGGGGACAAACACATCCGTTCACATACAACCAAGAAATATGATTAGGGACTCACATTTGTTCACATACAACCAAGAAATGTGATTGGGGACAAACACATCCAACCACAACATAAAAAGTTTGAACACCAAGCCCTCATTATCACATATGCAACCAACAGTATAGATAATTGCCACTATGATCACAAATGATATGAGATGGTTTCTGTTGCCACTTGGAAACCAATCTTGGCTTTAGTCATTTTTGCACAAATAGTTTTGTCACTAATGCAATTTTACGACCCCGTCGCTAGTGACTGATGAGAGGTCGCTAAATGCCCTCCAACCTCTTGTGCCTCCAACCTTTAGTAGATTTTATTTAGATAACATATCCCTCCTAACTATCTTCGTGTGGAGGGTCTTTAGTAGCCACCCCATGAAGACATTCTTCATCATCATATACAGCCAACGCCTTATCTGTATTTAACTTGCCATCAAGGAGATCCTTGACATGCTGAGTGCAATTCATTACAATTTGATCCAAACAAAACATTTAAATTACCCCACACTTCATTTGAGGTCTTTGATAAGTCAATGTGGTGGAGGTATGCATTTGACAACGCAAGACCAATCGAAGCTATTGCTCTTCAATCCTGCGTAGTCTACTTTGCGCTTTCATCAAGATCAGTCGGCCTTGTTGTTGTTCCACTTACTATATCCCACATATCCTTTTCAATAATTGTCGATTGTAATTTGATTTGCCATGTGTAGAATTCTAAACCTTCAAATTTTTATATTTATATATATTTTTTTCTCCATTTAAAGAAAAATTATTTGACACCCCCCATAATCTAAATAATATAAAAGGTTTCAGGTTCCACCTATAATGCACCTTAACACTTTTTCAAATTTGACACAACAATTTAAATAAAACAATATAAAAACTAAACTCTAAACATTTAGAACACTAATAATGTAAGCTACCTAATATGGAAAATCCTATCACACCATGCTCAAACTATAGACAAAGACTCTAATTGTAGATGGTCAAATACATGGTGTATCTTTGTTTGTTATAATGTGGTTCTTCAAGAAATTCCTTTTCCAATTGGTTTTGTTCAACTCCCAATAGCATTGTCTTGGCTCTACCAATAACTGTGAAATCTTCCAACTCTACTCCTATATGCAAACTCTTTCAGATCCTTTTCCACAATTGCAATAGCCCCCAAAATCTCCTCCTGATTCAATCAAGATATTCTTCTCAGCAACCATGTAATATCCACTTTTCAATTTCCTTAGAATTGCAATAGTATTGAGGGCTACAAATGACATGCGCTCAAGTAAAATTGCAACAACTATAACTCCAACATATTTACAACAAAGCATTTGGAACATGATTCAACCTCATCATTTTAGGCATCAACTAAAACATCATGAAGAATAGGCCTTCAAATCAATAATTTCTACAAAACAATATAGAATCCTAGTGCAACAAGCTCTTTGAATATAAGTGAAGTGGTTCAGTTTTATTGTCAAACAACAAACTATAGAATCCAAAGCCTATATCAAAACTCACCTATTCTAAAACTTATAGCTTAAAGCACTAACAAGACACATGCAACTACAAATGCATAGCCCATAGACCAAGATTTAATATTGGCTTTGATACCATATGATAAATATAGGCATAGACAAATGAAGCTGCAAATGATACTGTACAAAATTATTTGTGCTTCTTTCTCTTTTTCATTCAATACATATTACATATTTATAGGATTCCCCAAACCCATTTCATAGGAAACAACTCTATAACAATTCCCAAATATATGAGTTGTTTTAACAACTTAACTTCCTACAAAGAAGTTTATATAACCATTATACTAACCTATTTAACAAACTATGTGACTAATAATAATATTAAGTTGTTTCTCAACAACTTAATATTATGACAGTTATTTATAACACATATATCAACACCCCCCATGATGACAAACCTAATTATTTTATGCTTAGTTATTTATGCATCCTTTGATTCCTAACACCTATGTGAACACTAATTCCCAACAGTTCAAACTCGAGGAAATGACTGAGTGCATCCCCAACCTTATCTCTGGCAATTAAAATGAGCCCCTTTTTGCTATGTTCTCAATGGAGGAAATCAAGAAGGTTCTTTTCTCTTGAGGCATGACGAAGGCCCCAGGGTCGGATGACTTCCAATAAATATTTTTTAGCATTATTGGCACATTGTGGGCGAGGATGTTTGGAGGGTGATGAAAGAATGCAAATTGAGAAGATCAGTTTTGAAGTCTTGGAATTCAACATTTCTATCTGTTGGACATTGATGCTGCTAGGATATGTTGTTGTCATTGATGTCAACATATTCCTGCTCCGATGATTGCAAATTGGTTTATTGGGATCATGGTTTGGTGTATGGAGTATCTCTAGTATCATTATATTCTTCTGTATTGGTTTTGGTGATCAGGCAGAGTTCAATATTTCTGCCGGTATATTTCGGTGTGATAAGATCTTGAGTTGATATTTTGGGAGATTGTTTGGGATGGTCTTTTGTATCTTCATTTCAGATGGTTCATGATTTGGTGCTCCTCAAGTTATCTTTCTCCGTGACAGTTGCTTGAGTGTTCTTGAGGTTCAGATGTTGATCGATGAAGATTTGATAAGTGGTGTTGGTACAACTATTACTGATAATTCTACCATGCTTGCTGGTGTTTCCTAATTGTTTTGATGATCCACATTGATTATTGTGCGAGTTCTTGGTGATTTTGTTGAACTGGTGATGTTCTTCGTGTTATGCAATATTCCTAGTGGTGTAGTGTGTTGCAGTTGATCTTGGCATGATTACCGGTGGTGATGAGCGTTTGAGAATTTGATTTAGGTCCATGTTATGTCATGTATATCATTATATTGGTCTGGTGGTCGATCTTTGTATCATGTGATGTTATTTTGTAATTGTGAGTTGAGGGTTTAGTCGAACTTGTTGTCAAGGTTGATGATTTGTATAAATAGATGGTATTGTCATGTAATTTAGGTGTTGAGGTTGTGTCTGCATTATCAGAGAGTGATGTATGTGTGAACAAGTGATTCATCCTTCAACATTGTGATTGAGCAGAGATTGGTGTTGCAGAGCAGACATAAGTGCTTAACCAGAACTGTCATCGGGCATTTGCAGATGCTATTATTGCAGTTCATTTGATTCCGGATTGTTGTTCGAACATTTTGTAAGTCAGTGAGACTTCCTTGTAAGGTAGTGAACCTTCCTTGAGGGTTGCAGCCTTTCAGGTTATTGTATTCTGAGCTGTAAGCTCTAGGCAATGTGCCTGAATGCTGGTGCATTCCCCATTGTAATATTTTCACATACTACTGTAGAGTATCATCTTATTGTGGGTAGGTTCCCACCGTGGTTTTTCCCTTAACCAGGTTTTCTATGTCAAAATCTTGGTGTTGTGTGTTGTGCTATCAATTTACTTATCTTTGTTATTGTTGCAGTTTATCGAATTTATATTTGTGGTTGAGTTTGTCAATCTGGTAGAAAACCGATTCACCCCCCCTCTCAGTTTTTTCTCATTGTTGTTGCCAACAATTGGTATCAGAGCTAGATCCTTCGGAAGAAGCTTAACCGCTTGAGGAGATCCGAGATGGCAACTGGAGGTGTTATCTTTAAGAAGGAGAGTCCGAGATTTGATGGAAGTAACTATGCTATATGGAAGAACCGAATGGAAGTGCACTTAAGATGTCTTGGGGAATATTATTGGAAGATTACTAAGAATGCCTACTTTGTTCCTCTGAATGGACTAGTTACTGTTGATGAGATCAAGGAAGATGAAAATGATATTAGAGAAAAGGAAGCATTGTTGAGTGCATTGATTGATTCAAAGATGGCTAATATGATGGGACTTCAGACTGCACATGAGATCTGGGAGAAGCTTGAAACCTTGTATGAAGGAGATAATCAAGTAAAAGTTGCTAAGTTGCAGAGTTTGAAAGGGAAGTATGAGATGTTGAAGATGGGAGAAGATGAGAACATAAATACCTTTATGGCTAAGGTGAATGAACTTGTCCTGGGTATCAGATGTGCCGATGGAACCCTTGAAGAAGATGAAATTGTTGCTAAGGTGTTGAGATCATTACCTTCTGCTTACAAACATAAGGTAGTTGTTGTTGATGAGATCTAGAGTGTGACTACTGTGACAAGAGATATGTTGGTTGGAAAGTTTGTTGCATTTGAACTGAGTGAGTTTGGTGAATCACATGTAAATTTTGAGACATTTAGAGCATTTGTATCTGGAAAGAAGAAGTATGATTCTCATGAATGCAAAATATCCATATATGAAAGAGAGAGAAGAGAGATGGAAGAGCAAGAAAGAGAATTGGAAGAGTTTGAAGCACTGATTGCCTGAAGATTGCCTAAGGGAGCTCGTAAGTATGATGGAAAATTACCTTTGAAATGTTTCTCTTGCAATATGATATGACATTTTGCTTCTAGATGCCCGAAGAGAATGCCTAAATATGATAGGCATGATAAATTTGATAAGCATGATATGAATAATAGATACGAGAAGCATAAAAATAATGATAAACCCTACAAGTCTAACCGGAAGTACACGCATAAGAAGAACTGTTATTATGTTGCTGATGAAGGTGTAACAAATGAAGAATTAGAAGGAGATGAAGTGGTGTTTATTGCTATCAAAGAAGATGGACTGGTACCTGTTGATTCCACAAGATGCACTTTTGAGGAGAAAGATTTAGCTGCTAAAGTTGAAGAGAAAGATGAATGGGTGATTAACAACGGTTGTTCACATCATATGACTGATGATAAAAAAAAATTGTGAGTATGGAAAGGTATGATGTTGGAATAGTGAGATTTGGAGATGACAAAGCCTGTGTGATCCATGGTAGAGGTCTTATTTCCTTTTATGATAAACATAATACTGATGATGTCTTGTATGTTGAAGGTGTGAAGCATAATTTTTTAAGTGTTGGACAAATGGTAGACAAAGGTTATGACTTACAATTCAAGAATAGTAAATGCAAGATCCTAAATGCCTCCGATATAGAGATTGCATCTGGAACTAAGCCCGAAGGTAATATCTTTCATTTGAATGCTGGTGAGAAAAGTTGTTTGATTTCAGATTGATGAGAGTTGGTTGTGGCATAGGAGAATGTGTCATGTTAATTTTGATTCAATGATTAAGATCAATTCTACACAAGCTATTAGAGATTTGCTTAAAATTGTTAAGCCTGCTAATCCAGTATGTAAGGAATGTCAGATGGGTAAGAAAACAAGGACTTCTTTCAAGAGAAAGTAGTATACATCTGATGGATTACTAGATCTTGTGCATACTGACCTATGTGGACTTACAAACATTAAAAGTGTGCAGGGTGACATATATTTTATGTTACTAATTGATGATTATTCCAGGATTATGTGGGTTGTCTTTTTGAAGGAAAAATCAGAAGCAGTGAACAAATTCAAGATATTCAAAGCAAAGGTTGAGACTGAGATAGGACTGAAGGTGAAATATCTGAGATTTGACAAAGGAGAAGAATTTTGTTTTGGTGAGTTTGATCCATTCTATGAGAAGCATGGGATTAGAAAACAATTATCTGCTCCTAGAATCCCACAATAGAATGGAGTTGTTGAAAGGAAGAACATGACTGTATTGGATGTTGCAAGGACTATGCTGATTGAAGGGAATGTTCCGAGATCTATTGGACATAAGATGTTAGCAATTTGTTGTTTACACATTCAACTGAGTTCATATAAAAGGTGATACAGGTAAGACTCCTTATGAGCTATAGTTTGGTCATGTTCCTACTGTGAGATATTACAAAATTTTTGGTAGCAAGTGTTATATCAAGAGAGATGAGAATATAGGAAAGTGTGATGTAAGAAGTGATGAAGGAATTTTCTTGGGATATTCAACAAAGAGCAAAGCCTATCGGTGCTACAATAAGAGACTGAGAAAGATAGTGGAAAGTGCAAATGTGAAGGTTGATGAGAACTATGGAAAAGAGATCAAAGCATGCGGATATGATGATGGTCAGCATGTTGTTCTGACTCCTATTCAAACTGAAGAATTGAAGCAAAATGATCTGGTAGAGACAGTTAATCCAGATATTATTGTTGTCGGTAGAGAGGTGTAGGAACCTGAAAGTCAGAATAATCAGAAGACTCTGAGGTATGTAAGATTGAATCATTCCGAAAATTAGATTATTGGTGATAAGAATAAAGGTGTGATGACTAGAAGAAGGCTAGTTGCTGAAGATGTATGTTTGATTTTTAAATTTGAACCTAAGATGTTGTTGAAACTTGCAAAGATGACAATTGGATAAGAGCAATGTAAGAAGAATTAGATCAGATTGAAAAAAATAACACATAGGAACTTGTGCCTATACCTAAAGACAAGAATGTGATTGGTACTAAATGGGTATTCAGGAACAAATTGAATGAAGCTGATGAAGTTGTTAGAAATAAAGCAAGATTGGTATGCAAAGGATATTCATAGAAAGAAGGAATTGATTATGAGGAGACTTTTGCTCCAGTAGGCAGACTTGAAGTTGTTAAACTGTTGCTTGCATATGTTGCCTATAAGGATTTCAAGGTATATGAGATGGATGTCAAGTCAGCCTTTTTGAATGGTGATCTTGAGGAAGAAGTCTACATTGAGCTACCTGGTGGATTTTCATTATCAAAAGATGGAGACATGGTATGCAAACTAAAGAAAGCTCTTTATGGATTGAAACAAGCCCCTAGAGCCTGGTATGTTAGATTGGATAAATATTTGTTGAAATTAGGATTTAATAAAGGTACTATTGATAGTAATTTTCACTTTAAGATTGAGAATGATAAAATCTTGATTGTCGAAGTCTTTGTTGATGATATTATCTTTGGAGGAGATGATAACTTGCGTATGAAGTTTGTGGGTGATATACATAAAGAATTTGAGATGTCTATGATAGGAGAGGTATTTTTATATCTCAAACTAAATATGTGAAATAATTATTGAAGAAGTTTGGGTTAGATGACTCCAAACCAGTTGGAACTCCTATGGTGACTGGCTGCAAATTTTCTAAAAATGATGAATCTCCGAAAGCTAATCACTCTTTGTATAAATCTATGGTTGGTGGATTGCTATATCTTACTCAGACTAGACCGGACATTATGCATGCTATGTGCATGGCTACTAGATATCAAGCTAATCCGAAAAAGAGTCATGTCATTGTTGTAAAGAGGATATTCAGATATTTGAAGGGGACTGTGGATTATGGCTTGTGGTATTTGAAGAATGATGATTTCATGTTGTGTGCTTACACTGATGATGATTGGGTCGGTGATGTTGATGACCGAAAGAGTACCTTCGATGGTGCTTTCTTTTTGGGCAAGAAATTGGTTTCATGGGCTAATAAGAAACAAGATTCAGTGTCCTTATCTACTGCTGAAGCTGAGTACATTGTTGTTGCTAGTAACTGCACTCAGATAGTTTGGATGAAGCAAATGTTGAAGGATATTAGAGTTCTCTATGATGAGCCCACTGTTATATATTGTGATAATTCTAGTGTTATTAATATGTCAAAGAATTTGGTGCAACATTCAAAGACTAAACATGTGTTAATCAAATATCATTTCTTGAGGGAAAAAGTCAGTGAAGATGAAGTGAAGATGGAATATGTGTGTACAAAGGAACAAATTGCTGATATTTTCACTAATCCTTTACTTGCAGATACATTTGTCTATTTGAGAGACAAGTTAGGGGTATCCACCCCTCTTGATGAGAACTAGATGCATTGAGTTGCATCAATCAAGTGGACTTCATAGTCTTATCTCTTTGTCTGGATTGATGAGTTGGTGTTGCTCCTCTAGTGGAGTAGTCTATTGGATTGGTTATATGGGAGCGAATCATGATTTTCTTATCTAAGGAAGAGAGTTTGATTTTATGTTTTGGAATCTTTGGCATTGTTGTCAAAGGGGGAGAGAAGCATGTGAAAAATTGTTTTATCTACTTGATCTTAGGGGGAGTTTGTTGGAGATGTTTTTTTCTTTCTTTGCATTGATTGTTTTTCACATTCATATGTTGCCATCAATGCCAAAGGGGGAGATTGATGTCAACATATTCCTGCTCCGATGATTGCAGATTGGTTTATTGGGATCATGGTTTGGTGTAGGAAGTATCTCTAGTATCATTATATTCTCTATATTGATTTTGGTGATCCAGAAAGCTTAATTGATCATATCATATGATTCGGTTTGTAGTTTGCTTTTTTTATCAGTGTTTTGCAGAGTTCAGTATTTCCTCTAGTATATTCCGGTGTGATTAGATCTTGAGCTAAGATTTTGGGAGATTGTTTGGGATGGTCTCGTGTATCTTCATTTCAGATCGTTCGTGATTTGGTGCTTCGCAATTTATTTTTCTTCATGACAGTTGCTTGAGTGTTTTTGAGGTTCAGATGTTGATTGATGAAGATTTGATAAGTGGTATTGGTACAACTATTACTGATGATTCTAACATGCTTGCTGGTGTTTCCTAATTGTTTCCTATTTGTTTTGATGATCCACATTGATCGTTGTGTGAGTTCTTGGTGATTTTTCTAAATCGGTGATGTTCTTCATGTTATACAGTATTCTTGGTGGTGTAGCGTGTTGTGGTTGATCTTGGCATGATTACCAGTGGTGATGAGCATTTGGGAATTTGATTTAGGTCCATGTTATATCATGTATATCATTATATTGGTCCAGTGGTCGATCTTTGTATCGTGTGATGTTATTTTGTAATTGTGAGTTGAGGGTTTAGCCGACCTTATTGTCAAGGTTGATGATTTGTATAAATAGATGGTATTGTCATGTAATTTAGGTGTCGATGTTGTGTCTGCATTATCTGAGAGTGATGTATGTGCGAACAAGTGATTCATCCTTCGACATTGTGATTGAATAGAGATTGGTATTGCGGAGCAAACATATGTGCTTAACTGGAACTGTCATCAGGCATTTGCAGATGCTATTATTGTAGTTCATTTGATTCCAGATTGTTGTCCGGACATTTTGTAAGTCAGTGAGACTTCCTTGGAAGGTAGTGAACCTTCCTTGAGAGTTGTAGCCTTCTGGTATTTGTATTATGAGCTGTAAGCTCTAGGCAGTGTGCCTAAATGTTGGTGCATTCCCCATTGTAATATTTTCACATACTACTGCAGAGTATCATCTTATTGTGGGTAGGTTCCCATCGTGGTTTTTCCCTTAACCGAGTTTTCCACATCAAAATCTCGGTGTTGTGTGTTGTGCTATCAATTTGCTTATCTTTGTTATTGTTGCAGTTTATCAGATTTATATGTGTGGTTGAGTTTGTAGATCTGGTAGAAAACTAATTCATCCCCCTCTCAGTTTTCTCTCATTGTTATTGCCAACACTATCCTTGATTCCCGAATCTAAGGAGCCCTTATCCTTTGGTCATTTTAGGCCTATTGCGTTTTGCAATATTATTTACAAGATTATTTCCAAGTCCATGGCTTCAAAGTTAAGGGTGCGTCTCAACAAAATTATCTTTGAAGAAAAGAACAACTTTTTTAAGGATAGGCAAATTTCATATGGTATCATAACTGTTGTTGAGGCTATTCATTTGATGCAATGTAGGAAGAGGGATGAAATGATCATCAAGATGGATATGAACAAAGCTTATAAATAAGGTTGCTTGGGAGTTATTGATTAGGGTCATGAGAAAGTTTGGCTTCAGTGAGTCATGGTGTCATTGGGTTTACAGTTGCATATCAACTCCAACCTATGTTGTTTTGGTGAATGATGTTCCTACATATTTTTTCAATGCCAAAAAAGATTTACTCCAAGGGGACCCTTTGTCTCCCTTTCTCTTTCTCATTGTTGTTGGGGTTTTGGTTCGTATTCTAATTAAGGAGAGGAGAGATGACAACTAGGTTGGATTACAAGTTTCAGGAGGCACTGATAATATATCTCACCTTCAATTTATTGATGAAACTCCACATTTTCAGGGTGGCTAAGGCTTATGAGGCAAGCAATTTGAAGAAAATTTTGAGAAAGTATGAGGGTGTTGCTTGGCAAAAATTCAACATCTCTAAGTCCAAAGTTTTTTTTTAAAAAGATAGGTGTTCGGAGCAATTGGAGAATTCAGTGGATATTAGGCTTTGAGTTTGATTACCTCTCGAACAAGTACTTGGGCATACCTCTTTTCAACAATAGATCTTCAAATGGAGTGATGTCACTAATAGATTGCAAACTATGTTGGCTTCGTGGAAAGGCAAGTGGCTCTCCTTGGCAAGTAGAATCTCCCTTATCAAAGCCTCTTTGTCTACATTGCTAGTTTATATTATATCTATCTTTCAAGTGTCGAGCAAGATTGTGAAATACATGGAAGACGCAAGGTGTAGCTTTTTATGGAGAGTGTGTGAAGAACAATTCAAGTACAATCTTGTCAAGTATGCATGCCAATGGTTTAGGGTGGCCTTGGCATTAGAAATGGTAAGGATATGAATCTTGCATTAGGCACTAAGTTGTTATGGAGGATTTACTTTGAGAAGGATAAGCTTTGAAGCAAGGTTCCCTATGCTAAGTATTTGTAGAAAAGAGTGGACAATTTGTTCTTTTGTGAGTTGCCTAGAGATTTGAGTATTTGGATTTCCCTGAAGGCATGTTGTCTTTATCTCAGACTTGACTTAACTTGGAGGCTGGGTAAGGGTGAGAAGATTAGTTTCAGGAGGGATTATTAGTTGGAGGATAAAGCCTTACGTGACCATAATCTTTTCATTCCTTTGATCATTCATTTGGAAGTTGTGGAGAGTAGACATGTTAAAGATTATATTGTGAGTCTCCTTCCAAACAAATCTCAGAAAAAACTTACTTTATATATATGCTAGTTATATAATCAATATGATGAATGTCTTATCATATAAATATTTAATATTTTTTATATTCTAATATTTATTTAATATTTTAATTGTTCTCTATAATTCCTCTTATCATCTTGAAACATGTCCGCCCATTACTTAACATTCTAATTCCCAAGAGTGAAATATAAAAACTTCTCAATAAAATATATTAAATAACATTTTTCTTAGTTTGAACCTATTTTATTGAAGGATACTCAAAATGCCTACTCTTAATTCTTCTAGGATGCATCAGATCCTCAAATAGTGCATCAAAATTGTCTAATTGGTTATCTTTTTACAAAGAGAAACAATGCCCAATAGTTTAATTGGTTTGGGTTGATTTCCCATTTTAAAGAGCACACCCGTAAATAGGTAACTATTTATTTGATTATGATTAATGATTTGGTTAATTACATTAAAGTGAAAAAAACCCATATAGAGGATCAAGAGATGTTGTCTCCATATTTGTCTCATTCATATACGAAATAAGGCATTTTGAATATTTATGGCATTTTGAATATTCATCAATATTGATACATAATTTAAATATAAATTGATCTTCAAAAGGCATTTTCTCTTATTTATATAGGAACACTCAAGGAAATCAATCATATCAAAGTAGATTTTATTTGTCTTTAAGAGTAGTTTGTTGTATGCAAAATTCAAGAGTATAGATAACACACTTTATTTTATTTTATTGACAAAATAATTTTTCTTAAAATTGAAATAAAAGATTATTTGAAATTCTATTTACATTTTGATTTATCTTTTTTTTCCCCTCATTTGACATAATTTTGCTATTTAATCACCAAATTCTATATGTATTAATTACAAGATTTTTTTATATGACTAATTTCTATGAATCTCTCAAACAAGTTTAATGAAATTTATGGGAAGCACTTGGAATTGTCTAATCATCTTTTGTGCACTTTATTAATAGCTTAAGATGTAATTAAATTAATCTTATTTTCAATAGTTTTCCACATTTTTAAAATTCAACATAAATTACCAAAAGTTGATTTTTGAGTAAAATATAAAGTCAAAATCATGGAAGTTTTGTCATTTGTGCTCCCCTCAAATGATTTGCACATTTATTTGCATATAATAACATATTAAATAAATTTGTCTTTAATAGCAACTAGATCCTATCAAATTTCTTAATTCTAGATTTTGAATTTGATTAAAACTAGATTAAAACCTACACTATGCTTTTCAAACCTTTTTTTAAACAATGTTGATATTCTCTAAATAACAATTTGTAAGAAGCTTTGTATCTAATCTATTTGCTTGTAATAAATTGCATGCCTTCCTTAATTTTGTCACGTAATATGACATTTTAATCTCTTCTAATATGATTAGTTTTCTTCTTCTTGTAAATAAATGTTATAACATCAACATTAACAATATTAAGGTATATATGAGATTGAAGTCTTGAATGAATACTTATGGCCTCCTATGTAGAACAAGGTGTCAAAACTATACTCAAATTATCCATGTTTTTGATAGGGTACTCTAAATGACCCTGGGTTATTGATGGAGACTTGAATATTATAACGATTATTCTTGTAACTAATAAGATTTTATTTGATGTCATCATGTTTACAAAAAAAATTAAATATATTTTATTGTACATTTATTGGGATTTTAAGATTTTTTTTAAAATAACAAACTATTATATTTTCATCCTCTAAATTTGTTGTTACTTGTATCCATTATAGAGCATTCCTTGTCCATGATCAACATAATCTTTTATCCTCAACAATGAATTTCATTGGATAGTTCTAGTGTCATTACTACTATAAACTTGAATACTCCTATGACATTATAACCACTACTACAATCACCCAAACCATTACCATTGCCAGGCAAACCACAATTGTTTCCTTGACCACTACCACAACAACTATGAATTTCAATTTGATCCTCATCCATGCCCTCCATATTGTCCTCCAACTCATCATCATTGTTATCCATATTCTTCATCATGTCTACCAAATTGTCAACATTATCCTAAACATAGTCAAAATCATCGAAAAAAAACCCTTAAAAGAAACAAAAAAGTATAGAAACTAAGAAAATTGGTAATTAACCTATCAATAAAGGATATAAATTACTTCTTGTTGAGAACTCAACTAATCAAAGCATGGGGGTTGTTGTTCATAAGGTGACATCTTTTTATTTCTATACACTTCTTTGAATTTGAAGGGCCTCTAAAGCTAGTTATTTTGCTTCCCTCTTTTCCTAAGCTTGCAACCCTTGGAGTTAATGAAATTGTTTCCAACACTCAAATCTTTTGGAGATTATTGAATAATTTTTAGGTTAAGTAGAATCTTCCAAGAATTGCTAAAGTATCTTGGTCAACCCAAAACACATTTTTTTACAACAAATTATCAATATTTAGATCTTGTTAACTAATAATTATTAAACTAAATTATGCAATTTATTCACTTCAAATAATTAATAACATTTTAAGAAAACATTAATTCAATATGAAACAAGAAGTGGACAAGTAAAAGAAGGCACATTATTTATGAAATTGATGAGACCAAATTTACCCTCATCACCTCTCTCACTACCTCTTCTTCCACTTACCAATCTTCTTATTGATCATTATATTAATGGTCTCAAATGTTTCTACTAAAAAGCGGTATCACATTAATTCAACTAAACAACTTATTCCTTCGTTCGTTGACCAAAACAATATATGACTCTCTTCCTACTCCATCTTACTTATTTCTCTAATTTAATTTCTATATTTTAACTACTTCCTCTACTTTATTTCTCCTACACCATTGTTCCATTTGAATTGTCCTCAAGTATCACAAATGTTTTGTCTTTGTAGTCATACCTTTTCAAGATTATCTCCACTCATGTCATCGTAAATATAATATACTAGACAATACGACATAACCTTTTTATGTTATTTACTAAACTATTAACCATTTGTACATTGATACTAAAATTTATATATAACAAATAAAATTATTATATTTACTCATAACTCTTGCCAGCATACCCTAAGGTGATGTGTTGTCTTCTTTTTCAACTCTTTCCCATATTTCAATATAAATAGAATTCAAATACCGAGGATTTAATCACCAAACTAGAATTTGTTGAAAATTTAAAATAAAAATAAAAAATAAAAAATGTTATTTTGGTTATTTCAAACAAAGTAAAAGAAAAAAACTGTGATACATGTTCATGAGAGCATTTTCAATTGGAATATGAGGTCGATATCCAATCCATAATGTTTGATCATGGACTCCCTCACCTCATTCCCTTGTGTTTGATGAATTCATATCCCTTATTCTAAAGTCTTAGAAGTTGTGCAATTTGGGAGCTGAGTTTGAGTAAATGTCTCCAAAAACTTGCTTGGAAAACTCATTATATGCTTATCTTAAATCATTAATATAAAATGTCGTGAGGCATTTTGTCAAATGGATCTTGTGACTTGGTTTGTTTCTTTTTTATACTTACATGTATTAGATTTTAATTTCATTTTTTTTCTTGGGTTCTTATTGTAGAATTTTGCAGCTATCCCTGCAAAATAAAATAGATCTAGCAGAAAAGAAAGAAGCAAAACTTGCAAACAAATTGAAAAAGAAAATCAAAACTGAATTAATGCAATTCAATCATCTTCATTTACATTACTACAAATCTGTATGAATTACAAATGATATATAGATCAGCAGAAATTATGTATGAGATGCATGGAATTTCTAGAGATCAACAACTGTTTGCATGAAACAAAACTGGAAGATGAAGAGGGAGTTAAAAACAAGAATTCCTTGATTAGCTTAAACATAAGCCACAATGCAAATCACAATCACCGTAAATCACGGAAAAGACTGTATGTTAAGTTGTGCTAACACTTATCATTTTTAAATGGATAGAAGCAAGCTGGTTCAAATTGATACAAAGCACACATGAAGACTGCACAATTCTAAAAAAAAAATACAGTATCATTGCTACATGGGACCAAAAAAAATAAGTAAAAGAGTTCACTTTAACACAGTGGTCACAAAAACTCAATTTTGTATGGGGATAATAAAATAGAGGAACAATTGTTTGAATGCCTAAATACTCAAAATTTTATTAATCCAAAAGTTTAGACAGATGTGGGTGCTATGATTACAACTGCGTAAAGCATTTCATTTAGTGTGAATAGTACAAAAGGAGTCAAAAGTTTTGCAGAGAACGACGAAACGCGACAGTCATCTTGGATTTTTCAATTCTGTGCAAACCAATCTTCAGAAAGGAGACCGCACTGGGAAAAGGAATCCCTGGGTTCTCCTACAAAGATGTAAAATATATTAATAATATTGTTGTGCTGACTTCTTTGTATTAATAATGTTTCTGTGCGAGTGCACAGTTGTTGCGCGGAAGAAAGACCGACCTTTAACAGGGAATTCAGAAGAGGTTCAATCCCCACAGCGCGCTGAGTATTTAAATAGGTCTCAACTCCCTCCGAATTTCAGTCAGAAGCGGTTGGGGGATTTGGGTCTATTTTGGTTTCAAAATGGACTTTTCATACAGCCTGTTAGTGACAGGTTAGTCAATCGCAGTGGTTAATTGCAAAATCGACGGTGTAAAATGCGTGACTAATACGCGTGTTAGTCAATCCGTACTATCTTTTGGAGCTAGAATAGACATGTTTGAAAGATTTTGGAGTATGCTTGTATTGAATTGTGATTTAATTTTTTTTAATATTTAAAAGAACATATTATATTGTAATCTGTTATTGAAAATATTATTTGTTTTCAAACCACTTTAAATATATTATAATGTCTTAAAGATGTTATCATGTTTTTTTTTTTATTGATTTAAATAAGTTATGGCTAGAATCAAACAAGCTACCATCTAGACGAGGGAAGTACACCATAATAGTGAACGTACTATTCTAGTAAAATAAATAAATTGAATAATATATTATATTCTATATGTAAGATTATAATACAAAATAGTTCCATGTAATTAAATGTGAGCAAGAGAAGATTATTTATAAGAACTACTCAAGAGGAGTCATATTATATATGACAATTAGGTGAGTCACCAAGCGAGCCATTATGAAGAATCAAAGTAAAACAAGACTGGCTAAGTATAGAAGAAGATTTTTATGAATGTGAAACATGTGGGTGAGAGAAGATGCATCCCACAATGTGACATGTATTCAATTCAACACCTTAATAAGTTTATTCTAAATATGTAATAATGCTATGCACTCTAATAGTATTGCCTCTCTTATTCACCAATTTTTTTATTTTTATTTTTTTTAATTTTTTGTTCAATTTCTCCTCTAACCTCAAAGTGTCTTCATAAGCTTTGTCTGATGTAATTGTTTTTACCATCATGGGCTCGTCTTGAAGTTGAAACTTTAGTCCATTCACGTATTGGGATATCACTTGCCCTTCATTCTCTTGATATATCCATCCAAATTTGAAGCCTCATAAACCATTAGTATAAACCTATATTGATTGATCTATTTGTTTCAGATTCTAAATTCTTTAAATATTTTTTGTTGGTAATCATAAGGCAAAAATTGAGCTCTCAAATGTTTCAACATCCCATGTCAAAGTCAAAGTTTTTATTTTCCTTGTCTTCTTGAATTCTACATGTAACTTCAACTTGGGCACATCAATTTTCACTCTTTGTGAACCATTCTCATTAGTGTCTTATATCTCAAAGTATTTCTCGCTCTTAGACCTAGTTTATGAATACATTAAGGTCAACCTCACCTTTAAAATTAAAAATACCAACTTTTACCTTGAAAAATTAGCTTCTCAAGGATTGAATAAGCCTCTCCATAGGGTCTAATACCCTAGCAACATTTATTTAAGGGCTTATGCTCCTCCTATCCATTTCTACCAGGTTCATGTGGGCTCCACCCTAGACTATCATTGATCGTTTTAATACCAATCTAATGTAACTAATACTTGTAATCCCATCACAAATCAAAATTATTGTTTATTTCAAATAAACAAGCTCCCATAGCAAGCCCAATTTCTTGCTAGTTAAACATTTTCAAGATTTAACATAGACCTAATATCATGATCTTAATTTTTAGAATATAAACAAATAAAAGATATCCAAAAATCTTAGAAACAACAAAAAGAAAGTTTTTTCATTCACCATGCAACTTAGACTATAATCCAATGAAAAACCCTCTAGACCCAAAAGAATAGTACCTGCTAAAATCGACCATTACACCCCCAAAAAGTGAAAACCCTCTAGACCCAAAAAAATAGTACCTGCCAAAATCGACCATTACACCCCCAAAAAGCATGAACAACAAAGAAGCATACTAACAAATAGTAGGAACCTACCAATTAAATAATGGCTACATTATTTTATAGTATGATGAAAATATCCTCAAGACCTAGTTGTTCTGTTCTTCTCCCTCTCCCTCTCCCTCTCCCTCCTCTCATTAGGTTCTTCATTTGTGGTGGAAGGTGGAAGACTAATTGAATGATAGAGAAAAGAGAAAGGAAAGTGGTGGTTGTTCAATGTGTGGGAGTCATGAAGAGGAAATGACTGAGTGAACTTGATTGTAATCTGCACAGTCTAAATATTGATCGCTTAATTGATTGATGTATAGCTTATTGCATTGTTTTGCATTTGCCAATGTAGTCACAGCCTGTGCCAAAATGGGAGCTTTGGAATTGAGATTTTGTTAGATGTTGTTGAAAATGCTCTAGTAGACGTGTGCAAAATGTAGAAGCAAAGACAAGGCAAATGAACTGTTTGACCATATGCCTCAAAGATGTGGTCTTATGGGAATGTTGCGACCACAGTATACCCATAAAATGGGTTTGTTGAAACTTCTAGGCAAATGCAATTGGCAGGTGTAAAGTCAGGCTCCTCAACCTTTGCTAGCCTCCTCCCTCTTGTGCTGAAATGGGAGCTTTGGAATGAGCTATGCACACCCATCGTAAAGGATAGAGGAATTTTTTTTAGATGTTGTGGTTGCAACTGCCCTAGTAGACGTGATTTCAAAATGTGGAAGCATAGAAAAGGAATGCCAACTATTTGACAAAATGCTTCAAAGAAATGTGTTCTCATGGAATGCCCTGAAAGGCTTTAGAAAATTTCAAGCAAATGCAATTGGTGGTGTAAAGTTGAACTTTACAACCTTTATTAGCATCCTTTCTATTTATGTAGAATGATAGCTTTAGAACAAGGAATGGAATGTGGTATGGATAAAATGGATTTTGCAAGGATGTTTTCAAAATGTTTGAATTAATGAAGCACTTTAGCTTCTCTTTCTATGTAGCCATTCAGGTTTAATAGATGAGTGTTGTATATATTTCAATTATATAAATAATCTTTATTGCATTACATCTACAATTGATCATTGTGTGCATGGTTGAATTTCATTCAACTGTATTGAATATCTTGAGGACACCCTAAACATTATCATTAAGATACCAATTAAATTTATGGTACTTGTGTGGATGTGTTTTATTGGTGCCTACATATCATGTATATGGATATAGGTTTAGGAGTATTTACAGTGACTTTTTTTATTTGGATCCTAAAAATGTTATGACTTATGTTCTTCTCTCAAACATCTAGACAAATGTCAGGAGGTGGTGTGAGGTTCAAATGGTGAGGAAATTGACAACTAACAAAGGAATTAAAGACATACGTGGATGTAATTGGATTGAAGGCTACAAAATGGTGTGTGCCCTTTGTGAAGAGGATAGATCACATCTACAAACATATAAGATCTATGCAAAGTTGGAGAGACTGGATTGTGAGACGAAGGTAGCAAGGTATTCCTTAAATTCAATACATTACTTAGTCATCTGCAAAAGGAGAGAAAATAATTTTTCTCTACTATTATAGTGAAAATTTAGCAATTTTTTTGGTAAATGGTAGGTGCACCCTTAAAACCTTCAATATGTGTTGATTTCCAGATTACAACAAAATTTATCTCCAACATTGTTGCAAGAAAAAATATTGTGAGAAATGCAAACTATTTCCATCATTTTAAATGGGCTGAATGTTCTTGTGGATATTATTGGTGATGTTAAATGAAATGATTTGAAAAATAGGCTCACACTATAATAATGTGCACAATATCACACCTATACTAATAATGAAAGAACAATGTTTAATTTTCAATCTCTAGAAAGAAAAAAATGCTTTTGTTTTGGTTTTGAATATTTGACAATCTTGACTATGATGTTGACTTTATAAAATTATATGCATGGAGTGTTTATACACTATTGGGGTGTATGTCAAACACTTATTTTACGATAATACAAACATTTAATTGAATTGTTCCTACCCTAGGTAATTATTGAGTTTTTTAAATCATTTTCCTTGAGTTTTTACTTTGTATAATTTTCTAATTTCTCTTTTGCCAATGAGGATTCTCCTATTCTAAATTTGTTTTCTATATTTGATTTCTTACATTATCTAACATTTGCTCCTCTGCTTTAGTCATTCATTACTACTTTAGCATCATAGGTTACATTTAGACTAGATAAGTATTAACTTTCTAATCATCGTGCCAACACATTCCTATAGAACTATTAAATTTGGGACAAATAGAAATATCATGTGATTTATTTCCACAAAAAATGCAAGTATAATTTCCTCCTTTCTTTCTTTTGCACTTATTAGCATAATGTCCTAGTTTACCAGAGTTATCATATTTTGGCCTTTTAGTTCTCCCTCTTTAGATATAATACATCTATTATTAGTATAGTAGCCTCCCTTATCAACTAATGTAACCACTATTATCTAGTTGTGGTCATCATCACCTTTGTTATATGTATCATTTGCTGGAGTTAAAAATCTTTTTCCACCCACCATTAGCATCTTTGACAATCTCATTATTCATTGGCTAGTAGGAAAGCCTAGCTCTAATAATACTATATTGTCTCATTCTATATTTAAGGTAAATACTTTAACATATTTGAAATATTTAAATGTAATGATACAAACCCTAAAATGCATATTAATCTTTACCCAGAATTATAGCCTTATAAAACCCTATAAAATACCAATATTTGCATAGTAATTTTATCTACCCTAACCAACTAACCAACTCTAATACATCAAAAAATTTACAAGATACTTTTATGAGAATAATAAACCCACAATGCATTCTTTACATTTGTGCATTTAAATGGGATGCTCAAATCATATGGTTTGAGCTTGCATACAAAGATAATAGTAAATATGTATTTGTTAATGAACCTAAGTACCCTTACAAAATATTGTTATCATAGTGAAGGCCATCAATGGTGATAATAAAAAACCGTAAGAACATGGAAGCTTTGATTACAAAATATCTCTCAAAAGAGTATATTTATCCAATATTGCAATGCCCAATTATTACCTTAATGGTGGTCATAGTACAAAACTTATGCTTATGACAATCGACCATCATGAAAGCCAGATTGTATCCTTTGTATGAGTTTTCCTTAAGTGTTGAAAGGAGTTTTATCCTCTAATGCTAGATCTATGGTGTTTTCATTCTATGTCCTCCAAGGTCCACAAGTTTTCATTATCAAACCTAGATGCAGGAACAATAAGTGTTTTCTATGATTTTAGATTAGTATTTTTTGGTTTTTTGCTCAAATATCCCCTCTTTCCTCTCAATTTAAAATCTCAAGATTCCCATAAAGAGGATAAAAAATATCAGAACAATTGTCGTCTTGGGTTTGTTATGTGGGAATGACATCTTTTACCTAAAGATTACTATTTTCCTTCACATGGAGCCAATAATGGAATCCTCCTATGCATAAAATAGCTTAGAAAGTACAAATGAGGGTCCCCGTCAACTTGAAATTATCCTTATAAAATATGACAAGGAGCCCCTTTAGGTTCAAAACCCTAACTATTGCATTAATGTTGGCTAAGGTGGTATAACTTGATCCCATGGTAGGAAATATATGTGGTATGACATCTTCTAATTAAATAATATCATTGGTGGTATGATACCATAAGTAGAGTCACATGTGTCAAGAATAAGCATTATGATGCTCTAATGTGTAAGGTGGTAGGTGGGATGAATAATGAGAAATGGTGGGAGTGGTTACAGAGGTATGTTTAATGAATAATTTTAATAATGTGATAGGAGATATGAATGAAGGTGGGGGATAGTCATGAGGTATGCTTGAATTGGAGAGCTTGAAACCTTGATGAGAGGGATTTGGAAGGAATATCATGCCAGGGAGGGAAACTTTGCAACTTTGATGGATTATAGTAGCTTACAAAATTTCCCATTCCTTAGTACCTAGAAGTTTTAGGAATCTTGAGAAGATCTATGGGGAATGAAGTGAAAGAACTCATACAAAAAATTGAATAAAAGGGAACATGACCAATAGGAAAGTAATTTTTTTACCACAACATAAATTATGGAAAAATGGGACATGAAAATGTATTACCTACAATTGAGACTTAATATTATTGCTCAAGTTCAATCCTTATAAACAAGCTCCTATAGCAAGCTCAATTCTTGCCAATTATACACTGCAATATTGTACATAAGACTAACATCATAGATCCCAATTTTTAGAATATAAACAAATAAATATATCCAAAAATGATAGACAACAAAAAAAATCTTTTTCATTCACCACACAAACCAAATTATAGTTGCTTAGGGAAAAATCCTCTAAAAAGTGTGACACAAGATTTCACTAAAAGAAAAAACTAATACCAAAACCCTCCAAAAAATGGAGTTACAAAAACTACAAAATAAGAACTACTAGATTTAATAATTATGCCCCCAATATCATGTGAAAAATAACAAAGAAGCATAACTAAAAAATAGAGGAGACCTATCAATTAAATGACAATTACATGTGGCATATTTGTATCACAATGATATTGTCCTCAAGGATGTAGTTTTGCTCTCTCTCTCTCTCTCTCTCTCTCTCTCTCTCTCTCTCTCTCTCTCTCTCTCTCTCTCTCTCACACACACACACACACACACACACACATTGATCAAGTTCTTTATTATTGGTGGAAGGTGACAATATAATTAATTAATTCTATTAAAGACAAAAGAAAGTGGTTGTTGTTGTTTAAGGTGTTAGAGTTATGAAGACAACAATTGTTTGAACTTAAAGGTTGTGACTACTATATTGGATGTTTGGAATTAATATGAGACTTGTATACGATGTTCTCTTTCTTTGCCTATGGATTATATGGTTATTGAGTGTCAGTTGTGTGTTGAAGAAGTTCAAAGTTTTTGTGTGTTTTCTTCAAGAATTAAGAGGTAAGAAATGAAAGAGGGATATATCTAAAAGTGTAATATCCCCTTTGTATATAATTTTAAGCAAAAAGATGGAAAATCTTCTCATAGGCTTGGGGAAAATTGCTAGCCTCCTATGATGAACCGATAGAAAAGGCGTGAATGCATTATTAGGGGGTCAAAAAATATAAAAAATCAATAAGGTGATAAGGTAACAAGGGAAAATAAAACTTGACAAATGAGAAAATAAGCCTAGAGAAACAAAGGGGACTTTGTGAAGTCAACTAGACAGTTTCATCTACACGAGAGAGAGAGGGGGGGGGGGGGGGGGGAGTTGTGTATTAGACCACAAATTCATCATTGGACATCGAAAGTTTTTGCCATCCAAATGTGAGCACTTGATGATTGCGATTTTATGTTATTAAAAAGTATGGAAACATCAAATTATGATGGTAACATTGACCACATTAAGAAATTCTATTATGAAAAAAAATAGTGGATGTTGTTAAGGTTCAATGACAAAAGAAATGGTGATGCAAGTGGAACACACATGCCACCTAGATGGTCAATACTTAGAGTGTGCATGATAAGTCAAATTGATTTGCATTAACTTGAACTTTAGACAATGTAAATATAGCAAAGTGTGGCTTTAAAGTTATTCCCATCAAGAACCTCCAAATTTCTTCAATAAGAACATTAGAATTCCACTGATAAAAAGAACACATCTCATGAAACATTCCATTTGTGTTAGTTAACATGAATTAATTTTACTATGATCGATTATTTTAAACAATTTTTCCTCTACATCATAAAATATACATATAATGACTAATATAGTTTACAAAATTGTATAAAACTAATTAATAATATATATGAAACATCTTCGCTAGTAATTAGGATTATAAATATTTGTTTGAAAAGCTATCTGATCTTGAGATATTCTGGTATGGTTGTTTTTTATTAAGGAAAATCAGGTTTCAAGGGACCTGAAACCCGCTTACATAATGAAAGATGAACAAGAAAGAAACAAGAGAAGATAAGACCAAGACAAAACAACTGCAAAAAACCAGCAGCTAGGACAAAAGGACAACATAGAGCCAGCGAGAAAGTGGCGTCCAAAACCCAACATTACAAGTCAAATGAAAACTTTTATAGACTCCTCAGCATTTTGAACCAACAACATCATAGCCTTAGCGGCTTCTCTCAGATCATTGTTCTCTTGTTTCAGCTAAACGTCTTTCCTCTTTGTCTCCATATCAGTGGTGGTCTGCCTGGTCCTTCGTCTGGAGATTCGATGAATAGAGTTGGAGGTCGGTATATCATCAATGATTACCAAATCCTTATTTTGAGTTTTCCTCTCTAAGTGATCCACCAAGGCATTCATATTTTGAGAGGATGCTCTCAAGACCTCAAGACTGTGGTTCATGAAGCTTTTCAAACCCTTCTCAGTTTGAGCAACCCGATTGATGATGTTCTCGTTATCTGCCTCAGTCTTTTTTTTTACAATTCTAATAACATCCTCTAGATGTTTCAAATCCCCTTTTATCAGGTCTTTTTCCAACTAGTCTTGCATCTCAATTTCCTCCTCAGCTTCACTGGTTTCCACCTCCTCACTCTTTTTCCCCAAATTTGTTTCCTTAATCAAATTGTGTATCTTATTTTCCAGGTCCCTCTATTTGCTTTGAATGCTTGTTATGTTGTCAATAACCCACTTCTGGAGATTGAAAGACTCTAGTGTGCAATTTTGAGCAGTATTTAATATAGTGTTCGCTGAATCCCTACCTTGCTCAGTGCTCACGGAATTAGGGTTGGCTTCCTCCATTGAGTTCGGGGTGACATTCTTGCTATCCGAACCCATAGTGTTAGAATCAAGGTTTTTAGAATTGGCATCTTTGTTCCCTTCCTCCTCTTCTCCAACATTCTCTTCCTTCTCACTCTCCACTTCAATCTCAACTTCCTTCCCCTTTTCCTCCTCCAAATCATTATTCACCTCTGTGTCCACATTATCAATGTTAGCTCTCCCTTTTTTATGGGTAGGGGCATTAGACAAGTCATCATCAGACTCAGAGTCATTACAACTCTCAGAAACATGTGCATTTGTTACCAGGTTATCATCCTTGCTCACCCTAGATTTTTTCTTCAGGGGTTCGTAAATGAGCAAAATGAGCCCCTGATGGGCTATGGGGTAAGATTTGGGCTTTTTGGCGTGGTCAACCAAGCTCTCATTCAGGGAGGAAGCTAAATAAAAAGGTAGAGAAATCTTAACCCCATGGCGGAAATGATTGAGAATATCAAAATGATAATTGTAGACTTTAGAAAATCTACCATCAACAGTAAGGAATTCCATCAAAACCCTTAGCACTTTTTGCCAAAAAGATTTTACCTGTTGGAGGAGGTAGTAAGGAACATTGTCTTTCTTGGAAAACCGAGCCTTCTCATCCTCAATTTTTGGGAAGTTTTTAATTGCTTCAGCAGCAAACTTCCGATCTCTATAGAATTTTGTGCCCTCCTTCTGAAGACCCGTGACGTACGCAACCAAATCCTCATCAATCTTCCAGGTCTCCCCAAACAAAGTGACTTTGTTGTTGTTCCAACCCTTAGCAAAAGCCTTGAGACACCTATTTTATGCTACCATGCAGCTTTTCCATATAGTCAGTGAATCCATATCTATGGAGCCTCCTCCACACTTTCCGCTCACTCTTCCACTTCTCGCAACCAAAGGGATCATTCCGATTTAAGTTACCTCCCATATTAAACAATAGGTCGAAGCCCCCAATGGTGTTTCTCACAAATTGCAGGCCTAGACTTAAACACGGGCTCTTGAGAAAAATATTAGGGTCACAGAACAGAGTCCCATCTGTGATTTTAAAGAAAATAATAATGGCCGCACAGATCCAACACTTATTATTATAATCCCCATCACACAAATGATAATAAAAATGATGCCTAATAACAATCATTAACTGACAGTTCATTTGCCCCCAAACTCTGTCTTTGATTTCCGGACCCCAAAAGGTGATCATGATTTTAACTTGACCCATTGATCTGGTTGTTGATCTCTTGTACATCACTTATTTTTAATATATTAAGCTTTTATTGCTAATAAATAAAAATAAAAAATAATAATCATGATAGAATAGGACAAAGATATTAGACGCGGTAAGTCCTTTGATTGTTCCAATGGGTTATCTTTAATGTAATCTTGAAAACAACTGCCTAAAGCAGTGTGAACGCTACCCAGCGGGGGAAGGAGTCAAAAAAAATCTCTGACAGCGGCGAAACACGACAGTCTTGTTGGATTTTTTCAATTCTGTGTAAACCATGCTTTCAAATCTCAACCATTCTTCAGAAAGGAGACTGCAGTTGGAAGGGGAATCCGACAAGATGTAAACTATATTAACACTATTGGGAATCTCAGTTAGAAACGGTTGAGGGTTTTCGAAATGAGGTCACTAACATTTGCAGCAATACAGTTCGCAGTTATCTTACTTGCATTGGAGGCACACTGCACCGAAGCACCTAACAATGAATATGGAACTATTCTACTCTCTCTTCTCAATAACTTCAATGCACCCACTGACATTTTCAGCAGTTGGAACGCCTCCAACAAATATCCCTGCCACTGGGAAGGAGTCACCTATTATCGGACTATCTGTGAGTTACCCAATTTGAAAGAACTCTACTTGGGCGCTCTAACAATATCTCTAGTAATATTCCTCTTGAACTAGGAAATTACACAGAGTTAGAGTCTTTAGATCTCTCAAACAACAATCTCCTTGGGCAAATCCCTGGTCAACTGGGTAGCCTCAAAAAGCTCAATTATTTGTCAACCTCCTAAGCGGAAGCAATTCCCTGTCCATATTTGGCCTTCCACTGTTGGAGACGATTTACTTGAATGACAATAATTTGAGCGGGCAGATCCCCTCAAATGTTGGGAATCTGACTCAAGCGGCCAAGTTATGTTTGGGAGAAAATTCCTTAGTAGGGGAGATACCTTCCTCTATTGGCAATTGTGGGCATCTTATAGAGCTTTATCTAAACCCTAAACATTAATCCCTAAACCCCAGGTCCTTTTAATGTGGTGAAAATTAGGAATTAGGGTTTAAGATAATAAGATCATCAAGTAGCCAACCGAATTACATTGAATCTGGAATAGATCTACGTTCAAATCCTTGTGGGAAAGAGACTCAAATTCTGAATAGATTCAATTGGGTGCGAGATTGATTATCCTCTTTCTAAGTTGAATTTGACTTGCTATGAAATTAGGGTAAAATGAGGGATTATTAAAGTAATTCAATGAAAATAGTGAGTTACAAATGTCCCACTCAGCCATAAAATTGGATCTGGGCAAAAGAAGATGTGTTGGACCTGTTCTTAGAAGTTTGGCCTTTTTTTTTAGGAGCAAGTAGTACATATCTACCTTGGTCTTTCAAATTTTTTATCATTGAAAGTTGATCTATTCATCATTGTTGACTCTACTAGATTTCCCAAGTACAACGTCACACCTATTTCTTGCACACAGAAAGAAAGGGAAAGATGTTGAGAATAGGGATTTTCCTTAGGTCAAACCCCAATTTTGGAAGAATGGAGGGATATATACATAGAGAGAGGGAGAGAAGAGATAGATATAAGTAAAGAGGGAAGGCGAGACATTGGGAGAATGTGAGATAGAGAGTGGAGATATAGAGAATAGAGAGAGAGACAAAGAGAGGGAGATGAGAGAAACAGAGAGGGAAGAGGGGAGGATGGGAGAGGTAGAGAGGAGACAAAGAGAGAGATAAATTGGTAGAGATAGGATAATAAGGTTAGAGGGAATGGCAGGTAGAGAGAGGGAAATGTTGATAAGAGAGGGAGAGGTGAGATATGGATGAGTGGGAAGGAGGGAGTGAGGGAGAGGGAGAGATGGAAAGGGGAGATAGAGAGAAGTAAAGAGAAGAAGGAAGGGAGGATCAAAGGGATATGTAGGTAGAGAGAGGGAGGGAGGAGATATATAGGGAGGAAGAGAGAGAGAGAGAGAGAGAGAGAGAGAGAGAGAGAGAGGTATGATGATATGATGAAGGAATAAGTATTCACTAGAATACTGAGAGGGGGGTGAATCAGTATACTCAAAAACTGATACAAACTCCCAAACTCAAAATAAACTTATCAACAAAATAGTTATGTCAAAATAATATCTCAAAGATTACCAACATCAACCAATACCAACCGGTTTGAGTGTTATACCAACTTAACAGTAAACAACTTCAATCTTGTAAACATCAACAATGCTTAATCAAATATCAACCTTTTCAACTCTCATGCTTCTAGTTATCATACCTTAATCAAATCAATAAATAAGATCATAACCACAAAAGCATTCACCACTTGACACAAATATTTATACGTGGAAAACCCAAATAGGTAAAAACCACGGTGAGATGAGACTCACAAGGATAGCTATCTGAACTCTCTGAAGTTTGTTCGGTTAGGAGCCAAGCCCGTTAAAGGTTTACAATAAGTCCTGTTAAGAACTAATTCTGGTTAGGAATCACTCGGTTAGAGGATTTTACAAACATGCCTTGATGAAAAACATAATACCCTGTTAGGAGTAACCTTGGTAGAGGATTTGAGAATCCAAACTAATGGACAACCTTGTGAGAGGATTTAGAAAGTAACCAAGCTTGTTAGAGCTTACACGGTTAGGGGATTTCAATTTTTGCTATGATTGTTAGAGAACAAAAGGTATTTCTTGATCTGTCTGAATAGCACTACATCTGCTTGATCAGATCCTTCTTAAGCTTCAAATTTGCCTTCACTCAAACTGTAGATCCATCCTCTGGTTAGGCAACCTCACACTCAACTAATTTATGCCAACTTTGCCAACTTCATATAAACAACATCATCGACCTTAAATACAAATCAAATAGGTCGGTAACATAACAAAAACCTAATTCTCATCATCGAGATTACAAACAAGTCGGTACAATCTTGACTGTTAGAAATCATAACAATCTCTCCATATTTAACAAGAAAATTCCAACCGCCCCATGATCACCACTTCATCAAACTTGTAACTCATCACGCGCTATGTATTTGATGCAATCCACTTTACTCCTTTCCAAGACAATCAAACAAGCCAAAATAACTTGAACTTATCTTCATACAATGACCACACGTGTCACCATCATTACTGCTCAACATCATATCTTAAACCTTATACACTGGTTTAACTTGCAAATTACCATATACCGATTTACAACATCTTCCACAAAGTTTATCATATCGGTCACAATGCAAAAGCAATAACAATAATTACATCAACAAAATCATGAATACCATTCACTGGTTCAATTGACATCAATGACAACATATCATTAATGCAATCTTTATGCAAAATGCCAACAATCTAAAAATGACAACAAGGTACAAAGTGAGAGACATAGAGGGTGGGAGGGATGAAGGGAGAGAGAGAGAGAGAGAGAGAGAGAGAGAGAGAGAGAGAGAGAGAGAGAGAGAGAGAGAGAGAATTTTACTTCACAAAAATACTTGAGCGCATTATAACATGCTCACATTATTGTTTGCCTTGGGAATTTCCAACCCCTTGGCTTGGATTTACCTTTAGCATCCAGCCTAAAGACATCTCAATAACCTGAGATGTGTTTCCTCAAATTATAAAAAAATGACATAATCTCCAATGTGCTCTCCATTAGGTTTACACATGTTTCAAAGTCAAATGAAAAAAATATGACTTAGTAACATTGAGCTCTCTCTTATCTTTTTAACCATGTAGTTTTTTCCATGTTTCAATTATGTTAAGGTTTTGATCTTTAATTTCTTTTATTAGTGTCTCCAATTTTAGTCAAAAACCTATGCATAGTATTTTTAGTTTCATCTTTTGCTTGTTCATCAAAATTTGAAACAAATTACATTTTTTGAAACTAGACTCTATTCTAAACATTCAATTTTTATTTATTTTCTTATCAATTAGTAAAAAGTCATATATTCATTTTTAAATTACCAAAAAATTAGGCACAAAGTACATGGTGTTAGCTAATTTCTCATTAAAATATTTTTTTGAGATTTTGAAAAGGAAAAGGTAAAACTTTAGGGGGGCCACACTAGATGACATGTTATGCATTTTTGATAAAGATGGGTCCACTTTGTGTGACCCCCCTTTTAGAACCTCTTAATCTCCACCAATTAAAGAAAAATATGTAGAAAGTAGATTAAGAGCAATTTAATTCTTGGTTTTGTTGTATCTTCAAATTTTGAGCGTAACTATTCAATTTCTCATTCAAGATTAGACTTTCATAATTTTATAGAAAAATTGGCCACATATGACTCGCTTTTGGTCTCCCATTTCCATGCACTTACCCTTATATTTGTTTAATAATGATATTGTCCTTAAGGACCTAGTGTTTTTGTTCTCTCTCTATTCTCACCAGGTTCTTTGTTTGTGACATAAGGTGACAAGCCAATTAACTTATAGGGAAAAAGACAAAGGAAAGCGGTTGTTGTTGTTTGAGCTGTGAGAGTTATGAAAAGGCAATAATTGACTAAACCTAGAGGTTGTAATTGCTATTGAAATCTTGGAAGCAATATGAAACTTGTATAGAATGATCTATCCCTTTGTCTAAATCTCATATGCTTGATGAGTTTTGGTTGTGTGTTGAAGAAGTTTAAAGTTTATGTGTGTTTTCTTGAAGAAAGGAAAGATGGATATATCTAAAAACTTAATATCCTTCATCTATAGAATTCCCAAGTAAAAAGATTTAAAAAAGACTCTCGTGAGCTTGTTGACTGCCTACGATCAAAGACAAAAAAAATACAACATATAAAAGAAAATGACAAACAAAATAAAAATGAAAATACATAAAAATAATACATTTAATACTTATATAACAATAATCCATTTTGTTGGAATAAATTGCTAGACACCATATGATAAATTGACATAAAAGGTGTGAATGGATTAATAGAAGGTTAAATATGAAAAATTGACAAGATGACAAGCAAAAAAACTTAGACAAAGGATCAAATAAACATAAAGTAACAAAGGGAAGGCTCCTTGAAACTAACTAGATACTTCCATCAAATTGAAAGAAATTGTTATTCTTACATGAAGGGTCGTGTGTTAGACCAGCCAATCACCATTCGACATTAAAAAGCTTGCCCATCCAAATTTCAACACTTTTGATTAATAGATTTTATGTTATTTGTGTGGACATGTCTAATTGTGATGGTAAAAGTCACCATATGAGAAAATTCTATTTTGAAAATAAGGAGTGGATATTGAGAGTTTTTAATGACAAAGGAAAAGGGGAACAAGCGAGACTAACATGCCACCTAGATGGTCAATGCTTAATAAAATAGTGTCCTATGAAAATGATAGGTAAATAGATGTGGGGGGGGGTGCTATGAATGTTCCAGCGGATGTTTAGCATTCTATTTAGTGTGAACGCTACCCCCACCCCACAGGAAAGGGAGTCAAAAGTTTTCAGAGAACGACGAAATGCGACTGTCTTCTTGGAATTTTCCAATTCTGTGCAAACCACGCTTTCAAATCTCAATCAGTCAACCATAATCTTCAGAACGGAGACCACAGTGGGAAAAGGAAGTCCCTGTTTCTTCTAGAAGGTAGTATTAATATTGGTGTCATGGACAGGTCAGGCTTCTTTATCCTTACCGTGCAACTGGATGGTAGTTGCGCGGAAGAAGGCCAAATTTTTAAAAAGGAAAATTATCTTCTTCTCCCACACCGCGTTGAGTTTTTAAATGGGTTTCAACTCCCCCCGAACTTCAGAAACGGCAGAGGGTTTTCAAAATGAGCTCACTAACATTTGCAGTTATACAGTTCGCTGTTATCTTACTTGCATTGGAGGCACACTGCACTGAAGCACTTAACAGTGATGGAACTGTTCTACTCTCTCTTCTCAATTACTTCAATGCACCTGCCGACATTTTCAGCAGCTGGAATTCCTCCAGCGAATATCCCTGCAACTGGACAGGAGTCACCTGTTCTCCAGATCATACGGTGAGTACACTCAATCTAGCTGGAAGCCAAGTCTCTGGAACCCTGTCTTCGGCTATCTGTGATTTACACAATTTGAAAGAACTGTATTTGGGCTCTAACAGTCTGTCTGGTACCATTCCTCCTGAACTAGGAAATTGTACACAGTTAGAGTCTTTAGATCTCTCGGACAACAATCTCCATGGGCAAATCCCTTTCCAACTGGGTAGCCTCAAAAAGCTCAGTTATTTGTCGATCTATGATAACCACATGAGCGGAAGCATTCCCCTGTCCATATTTGGGCTTCCACAGCTGGAGGAGATTTTCTTGAATGACAACAATTTGAGCGGAGAGATCCCGTCAAATGTTGGGAATCTTACTCAACTGGCCAAGTTATGGTTGGGAGGAAATTCCTTAGTAGGGAAGATACCTTCATCTATTGTCAATTGTAGGCATCTAGAAGAGCTTTATCTGTACAGCAATGAGCTGGTTGGAGAATTGCCAGAGTCCCTGGGCCGGCTTTCAAAATTAAAAATACTGTATGTTACTTCCAATAAGCTTCATGGCCAAATTCCCAAAGCACTTGGTAACTGCACAAATCTCATCCAACTTGAACTGTCCAACAACTCTTTCAGTGGAAGAATACCTTGGGAGTTAGTCAATTGTAGCAGCCTGGTCATGTTGTCATCCACCCAAAATCAGCTCACAGGGAGCATACCCTCCTCCCTTGGATCACTGCAACAACTATCCCAACTTTATTTGAATCAAAATTTCTTGTCTGGAAATATCCCTGGAGAACTTGGGAATTGCAGCCTTATGGAAGACTTGAGGTTGCATAGTAATAAGCTTGAGGGGTCCATTCCTCCCGAGTTGGGTCGACTGAGGCGTTTGCGAAATTTGTTCTTGTTCGAGAATTCACTCCATGGCCCAATCCCTCCACAGCTTTTCGAAGCAAAGAGCTTACAGAATCTGTCTCTGTACAACAACAGTCTCACAGGAAGCATATCTCCAAAGATTTGCAATCTCAGACGGTTACAAGAACTATTTTTGCATTTTAACCAGCTATCAGGCCCAATACCTGCAAGATTGGGTGCCAGGAACAATTTCACAGAAATTGATCTAACGGGGAACCGGCTCACAGGGACGATACCTCCAGCTCTTTGCTCTTCAGGGCAATTGAAGATTCTAGTCATGGGATACAATCAGTTCGAAGGGAGCGTTCCTACAGATATTGGTAAATGCAGGAGCTTAAGGCGATTGATACTGAGCCACAACCATCTAACTGGTCTTCTTCCCTCAGGTTTTCTGGGTTCCAATTCAGTTATTTATTACCTCGACATGAGCAGAAATAAGTTGCAGGGGAGAATACCATCGAGCCTTGGGCAGTGCAAAAATCTCAGCTCCGTGGACCTGTCCATGAATGAATTGAATAGCTCTATTCCTCAAGAATTGGGACAGCTTTCTAAGCTACAGCGACTGAATCTTTCCTCCAACAGACTGACTGGTCCAATCCCTCAGGAGCTTGGTAAATCATCTCTCTTGTTTTCTCTTGACTTGAGTTTTAACTCATTGAATGGTTTGCTACCAAACCAGCTAGAGCGTCTAGAAAAATTGCAGCATCTAGTTTTACAAGGAAACAATCTTGGCGGAAACATTCCTGACTGGTTGTCCAATTTGACCCAAATGAGTGAACTAAATCTGGGACAGAACCAATTCCAAGGTGAAATTCCCTCATCACTTGGACGATTACAGGAGCTAAACACCAATTTGAACTTAGCCCATAACAGGTTGAGTGGAGCAATTCCGGCGGCCCTGGGAAATCTAAATAAGCTAGTGAACTTGGATTTGTCATCCAATAATCTCTCTGGCATCATTCCATCTGCGCTTGACAGTCTTTTGTCCCTCGACGCAGTCAACGTCTCCAATAATCAGCTCAAGGGATGTCTACCCAAGTTATGGTTGAAGTTATGGAATTCTTCCTCAAGCTCATTCACTGGCAATCCAGGTTTGTGTGTAGCAGAGAATGGCAGCAGTTCATGTAACTGCTGGGGCTACATGCCTCTTTCTTACAAGGAAAGCACACATCTCAGCAGCTTCCATATTGTCCTCATTATAATCGGATCTGTTGTGTTTACTTGTTTCCTAGTGGCTGTGCCTGTCATTTTATATTTACGGAGAAATTTATACCCCAAAACCAGGCCCTCATCCGGAGCTACTGGAGAATTGCCTTCAAAACTATACCAATATTTCCAAGCAACGGAATATCTAAGCGAGAAGTATATAATAGGAAAAGGGGGCAGAGGGGTTGTTTACAGAGTGCAGTTGCCTTCCGGGCAACTGTACGCCTTGAAGACAATACAATTGGCGTCTGAAAAGAAAGAGGACACGAGCATTAAAAGAGAGGTCCAAACTGCCGGAAAAATCCGTCACAGAAATTTGGTTAAACTGTTGGAGTTCTGGCAACTGCAAGATCGGGGATATATTCTATACGAATTCATGCCCAATGGGAGTTTGAATGATGTATTACATGAGATGAATCCCCTTCCAGTTTTGGGATGGGATATTCGTTACAAGATAGCCATTGGGACAGCCCATGGTCTATCATACCTTCACCATAACTGTGATCCTGAGATTATACACAGAGATATCAAGCCCAGCAATATACTGCTGGATTCAGATATGGAACCTCACATTTCTGATTTTGGTATTGCTAAACTCATGGACAGATCCTACGCTGTTGATTCTTCCTCTGTTTTGGGTACTCTAGGCTACATTGCACCTGGTAAGAGCGTTACTAACTTACTAGATTACTTTTGAGCAGATCTGTTTTTCCCTTTTTTCTTTCTTTTGGCTTGGATTTTTATCTGCTTTTGCTGCAGAACGTGGACAAACAACCAAAGTGACAGAGAAGATGGACGTTTACAGCTATGGTGTGGTGTTGCTGGAATTGATAACGAGGAAAAAGGCATTGGATTCGAGCTTTGCAGAGGGAATGGGCATTGTGAGCTGGGTAAAATCATTCGGTGAAGCAGAGCATGCAGTGATTGACGAACAGCTTAGAGATGAAGGCATGGAATCAGACATAGAAGAAGAGATAGTGGGTACCATTAGAGTAGCACTGAAATGCACAGAAAGTAACCCAAATGACAGGCCAAGCATGAAACAAGTGGTAGACATGTTAGGAGAAATTAGGCTCATCAAATCTTCAAGCGTAAAGAGGGGTAAACGGGTTACAAATAGCTCTGGCAGAGGGTGAAGCTGTGGCACAGAAATTTCAAGCATCAATGTTGCAGACTTTTGCACGGAAGTTGTCTGTGGTTTGGCATTTGCCACCGTTTAGTTGTTGCTAAGTTTTCTGTGCAGTGTGCAGTGTGCACTGCATACAGAATATATTACCACAAACTTTATTCAATTGCTAAAAAGAATCTTCCGCTCTGTTTAAAATATTTTTTCCTTGTTGATGGAGTTATTAGTTTCTTTCCATTCTATTTTTTTTTAAGAGTTTAACCAATCGATACTTAGAATTGATTTTTTATTTTGTAACAAAATTCAATAATTTATCTTTAACTGTTTATTAGAAATTATTATAAAAATGTCATTATTTTTTTCTTTCGATTGGCTTATATTGAAAACATCAATCTAATTTTAAAAAAATTAAAAATTATTTGCATATCTTTATGCATTTAATTCAGTAGATCAAATGTCAATAATAATAAATTCTTGAATGACATTACTACTATTGCAAACGTCATACATTTTGATCTTATTGTATACTCTACTAAAAGCATATACAATGTCAACAAACTTCAAAGCTATTGATGCAAATTCTATTAAATGTGAATATGATTGAAATAAATTTGGAACCATATGTGTTTTAGTAACATTATTTAATTAAATTTATTGAATCAAATGTCAACAATATTAAATGCTTGAGTAACATTATTACTAACAAGTACAAAAAGCAACACACAATAATACACAATTGAAAGTAAAAAAAAATGTAATGACATTAGGAAGCACATTAGAAGCGGTTACTTTGCTCTTTTATAATTGCACTCACTTTTCATGTAACATTTACATTTTTACACATTTCTAAAGGCATCCCTCCTCTAAACTTGTCAAATCTTGGTGGGGTTTGATTTTCATCAAGAATGTTTTGTTACTCAACCTCATTACAACAAATTGTCATTATCGAATGAGAACGTGTGTATTTATTCTTCCAATATATATTTTTTTGGCATAGAGTGTATAAGAAAAATACAAAGTCTATATTCCTCCTCCTATGCCAAAAAAACACAATTACAAATTAAAAAATTAGATATAAATGTCAAATAGACTTATGCCAAATAGAAATAGTGTAAACTAGGTTTGTTCTTTAGTAGTACTAATCAAATCTTGAGACTAACTTAAATAGTCACATGATTGGTTGGAACTTGACGCTATGCGTCTCTTGTTTTTAGGTAATGGTTTAATATATTTATATATTTGTAATCATATTTAATGTGATAGGCATGTTGATAAGTATTTGTAATAAAATTAATTTATAAATAATAAATAAATATATAGATTTTTTTGTAATAATGTAAGATAATTTATATAATGTGTGTTATTAAAGGTGGAGTGTATTGTTGATTTAAATGTCTAGTAAATTTAAGTTTATTAAATCCTTCCTTCCTTCAAAGGGAGACATGCACTCTCTTGCATATGATTAGATTTTAGGTAGGCGAAGCTCGAGATATGTAGGCCTATCCATTGTTGAACCTATGAGATCATTGAATGAGATAACCCAACAATCAATGTCTCCAATATTAATTTATTTCTTTAAAATGTTAGACCCTAATATTTATAAATTGTCAAATCTCATTTTATTTTGATTTGTAACTTTGAATAATCAAACCAACCAATACAAGATTGCAATATTGCCATCATGGGTTTAATACAACTATTTGCATCTAAATGGTTTTAATATATAATAGGAATAGTCAACATTGATATGTGTATGTGGGAGCTCTTAATAGTCAATAATTTGTTGCCTAATTTGAAATTTGATTCCTATTGAAACATGTGCCAAATTTTACTCATTTATCCATGCTATCTTTGAATATTCACTCAACTTGTAAAGTCAACCCATGTAGGGGTTGGATCTAGTAGAACTTGATCTATTTGATGATCTTGACACATGTGACTTGACGTCTCTTGTTTAATAGATCATATCCAAAGGTGATAGGTTAGATCCTTGACAATCAGAGTCAAAATAATAATGCTCAAGTTTAAAGCACAAAGGGTTTTAGTTCAACAAAAGTTCCTAATATATTAGCCCATAACATCATTGCAATAAAAACTTAAAGAAACCACTACTTGCAATGAACACATTTTTCTTTTTTTCTTTCAAGCTTAAAGTTATAGTAAACATCGATACAAAAGATATGCAAAAGTTGCAAATCCTACTCTAAAACTCTAGACATGGAGGGAGAGAGACGTGGAGAGGTAAAGAGAACTAGAGGAGGAGGGGAGAGAGAGGTAGACATAGAGGGAGGGACAAAAGAACAAAGAGAGAGAGAGAGAGGAGTAAGAAGGGATGAGGGAGAGGTAGACATGGAGGGAGTGAGGGACCTAAAGGAGGGGAGAGAGGACATAGTTTATAAAAGGGACATGGGTAAGGGGGTATGGAGAGAGAGGTGGAGAGGGAGGGAGAGAAATAGAGAGAGGAAAGATAGATAGGTGAGGTACCTAGATGGGAGAGATAGAGGCGAGAGACCTAAATAAGGGGAGATAGGGGTCAGATAGATAGAGGGGGATAGATAGAGGTGGGTGATAACACATGGATGGAGAGGTATAGAGGTGGAAAGGGAGGGGGGATAAAAATAGAGAGGGGAGAGAAAAGGTGGGAGGGAGAGGTGACAATGGGTATGTGCACAAAGATGGTGGTCAGAAAAGTGGACACCACCCAAAAAAAAAAATGAAAAACAAGCAGCGCGTACGCGGTTCTAAAATTTGAAATCACCCTATACGCGCTTAGGTTTGTTGTTTCTGAGCCTAAAAAAGATAGCACGCACACGACGTCTTTAGGAAAGTGAGCACGTACGCGCTCATAAGCCCTAAAGAACCACGTATGCGGTACCTGTCAAAAAAAAGTTCTTTTAAAAAAAATAGGTCTTATTTTCCCGTGACCATAGCGTTTTTTCCTCCATTTCCTCCACGAAATCACGAACGATCTGCTTCATTTCTCCTCCAGACACTATGGATCAAGGTTTGTTTTTCTTAATTTTTGTCTTTCTTTCTCATTTATTCAATTTGTTTTACGTTTTGAATTTGATTTTGTTTATTTTGATTAGGTTTTTTATTTTTTGTTTCAAAAACCAGATTCTGATAATCCACAACAGCAACAACAAAATGCACCTCTTGAAAACCCCAAAGAAAACCCACAAGATACACCTCCAGTTCCTCCTTTTGACCATACGCTTGAAACATAGGAGCAATTGATTAATCAGTTACGGAAAAACACGTCTAAAATAAATAGACTGATTAATAAATTGAAAACATCTAATCTTGAGCATCATGAATCCCTTGCCACTAGCCTAGAAACATTAGCTAGTGGTGCCACGACCGTTTCCACACAAATTACAAAATGGAGAAACTTTAGGGATAGCTGTCGTCAACATTATGTTGGTGGGTTATCATACGAGGGAGTGAAAAACAAAAATATTAGTAAACAACAAATATGTGCCCTTTTTGTTGATCCTAAAACTGGTCAGCTGTTATCTCTTAATGCAAAGAGGTTTCCCATACATTGGTGTACCAATGTGCAGATGAAGAATTTTTTTGGCAGAGGTGGTGGATGGTATTTGATGATCCACCTTGTAATAATTATAAGGCGCCATTATATTTTTTGAGAAAAGTATAATGTGAGTTTGTGCTCAATGTGCGGTCAAACTATTTTGACATTAGAGACTTCCATGGTAGAGGTGGCGGCTCTGCCCAAGATAGACTTGAAGCCAGTAGGCGAATAGCCCCAGAGAGTCATTGCCCCCTTGCACCCAAACCCAAGTTGCATCAGGTTGTCCCAGTAGAGCTAAAAGAATTGATGGAGCTACAAACTCTTCAGGTGACAATAGCATTGACTAGTGCCATCATCCAGCATGGCACATAGTTAGCACACCCTCTTGTACTGGATGATGATCCATTAATTGCTTCAGGTGGCGATAGAGAGCCTATTCAGCATCTGTGTGTCAGTTGCTCAGGGATATGCTCAAGGACAGATGACAAGGTTGTTGCAGATGGATCCACATCTCATTTGTGCATGGTTTGCTGGAGTAGATGTCAGACCCACACAACTGAGGATGTGGCATTGATAGAGGAGTTGTTGCAGATGTTGTTTCCCCATTGGCGACAGACATATGTTTGTTGATTTGAATTCATGGCATTTTATTTATCAGTCACTTTAAATTTGTAATTACATAAATGGATTTTCATTTATACATCGATTTAAATTGAGACAAATAATATGCATTTCAGGATGCAACAACTGCATCCCATAATCCTCCCTCAGTTACTACAACCGCAACTTCGATGCTTGAGGTATAAATTTTATAACATGTTAAAATAGAATAGTAAACTTTGAATTCAAAAAAATTACAAGATATACTATCTTTATTGCTTGGTCCACTTTTTGGTTTGTAGGTGTTGACAGGGGACCAAATGTCCCAGATTCATGACATCACACTCTCAGTGAGAGATTTTGGTCTACAAGGCTATACAATATCATATTTTGTACAACCTTTTTTATGTATTGTTTTGATGGAATATGCAAGTCATTTCATTTTAGATTTTTAAAATTATGTATAATATATTATTTGTACTAATATCTCATGTTAATTTTGTTTTTCAGGGTACCCCCTCTGTGTCTAGGCCTCGTCCTAAGCAAAAGAATTCCTCGAAGACATCAAAACGTGGGAAGAAGGTAATTGAACACATTTTTAGTTGTACAATTGTTTGAAAATGTTGAAATCAAGTCTTAGTTGGGGTTTGTAGATTGATTAGTGTTTTTTGTCTATTTTACATGTACAATGACCTTTGAGCTATGTGGATTTGTTGAATGCACCTGATTCGCCTGTGGATCAAGAGAGGGCGGAGGTATGTATCTCTACTTTATTTTCTTGATTTCATGATTATATGCACATGTACATGTGAACTTGCGATAAATTATAATCTTATAATTTTTTCATATAGGAAATATCCATAGTTGCTTCATCAATGGCGAGCCCTCCTCCGTGCACTAGAGAAGCATCTCAGGATCCAGCACACTTTTTTTTGATATATTACATTAATTGTTTTTAATCTACAATACTTATCATTATATTAATTATATTTAATCTTTGATCATTTTTTGTATAGGTGATAGCGACAGTTTCTCCATCAATGGTGAGCCATCCCCAGTCCATTGGAGAAGCATCTCAGGCACCAGTATGCCATTGTTCTCTATATTATAGCTTTTAAGTGTTTTTGATGTATTTATGTTAGTATATTATATTAATTGTACATTTAATCTATAATAGCCCCTTCATGGTTCGGCCATAGTGTGGATCCTTCTAAGTTTGTCATCAAGAAAACTCCTAAGAGTGACAAGGAGAGGAGAGTGAAGACATTAGCTCTGAGATCAACCAATGAGGTAATCTACATTTCAATTGCAAAGGAATTATAGTTAAATGCATAGTTATGTTGTTAATTGTGAACTATTTTCTACAAAAGAATTCTAACTTGGCTTTTGAATTGTGGTTTTGCAACCATCTATAGAGCCGCGTACTGCATCGAAGAGGCTTGATTTTGATGATCCACCACAAGTTTAGGATCATATAGTGTTAGTTGTGGTTATAGAATGACCAATACGTGTAGATATACTCTACATTTTTATTGTATATCGATTTGGACATGGCATATGCCACATTTTTGTAATACTTGTATTGACTTGACATATGTATGCTTTTTTGATATATATATAAATGTTGATATTCGATCCAATAAATGTGTATTGAGTTCATTATTGTTTATTCGTTGTATTTCGTGGCCAAATTTTAAAAAATTAAATTAATTGATCATTTGCCTATGTAATCAACAATGAATATAAAAAACAAAAATCTATAACATAAAACATTGCAATCGTGGAATATGATTTGATAAATTTCTAAAATGTCGAATTAACCCTACAAAACTCCTTGTATTCAGTTCATTATTATGTATTCGTTGTATTTGGTGGTTGCCCTTTTATAAACTTAAATGAATATTTGCCTATGTAATCAACAATATGAATATAAACAACAAAAATCGATAATATGAATATAAACAACAATATGTGTGTGGTACCAGAGCACCCTCATGCTCACAATGGTCAAATTTTGGTTCTCGTGTGAATAACCCGACGTCACGAGCGCATTCGGGTGGGCAGGTTTATGCTAGGCATGCTCCTCTCGTGCATCCCAAAGCGTTGGAACGTCGAGAGTCACCCTACCAGCGCGATCTCTCAAGTGCCCTGAGTTAAAAAAATATCAAACTTTAACGAACTATTTCTTCCAATCCAGGATACATATGACCGATCTGTTTGAACCCGTGGGGTCGCGTGAGGCTCCTCTACAATGTCTTATCTCTGTTTTTGATTACTCAAAGCTATTTTTGATTAGTAGCATTTTTCGCCTGCTACAAAAATCGTCAGTTGCATGCAATGCAAAGTTGCAAGATAGGCTAGAATTGATTTGGTTCGTCGTATGCACAAACCGACATCATGAGCACGCCCGAGTGGGCAATTTTATGCTAGGCATGCTCCTCTCGTGCACCAAAAGCATCAGAATGTCAAGAGTCATACCCTATCGACGCGATCTCTCAAGCGCCCTGCGTCCAAAAAATTGTCAAACTTTGATAGACTGTTTCTTCCAATTCAGTACACATATGATCAATCTGTTTGAACATGTGGGGTTGCATGAGGCTCCTTTATAATGGCCTATCTCGGTTTTTGACAACTCAAAGCCATTTTCAATTGGTAGCATTTTTTCGCCTGATGCAAAAATCGTCAATTGCATGCAATGCAAAGTTGCAAGATAGGCTAGAATTGATTCGGTTTGTCGTGTGCACAAACCGATGTCATGAGAACGTCTGGGTGGGAAAATTTACGCTAGACATGCTCCTCTCGTGCATCCCAAAGCATCGGAACATTGAGAGTCATACCCTACCGGCATGATCTCTCAAGTGCCCTGAGTCCAAAAAATTATCAAACTTTGACAGACTGATTCTTCCAATCTAGGATACATATGATCAATCCATTTGAACCTGTGGGGTTGCGTGAGGCTCCTCTATAATGGCCTATCTCAATTTTTGACGACTCAAAGCCATTTTCAATTGGTAGCTTTTTTTCGCCTACTACAAAAACAAAAAATTCACTTACTTCTATGTATAAAATAGTGATAGAAGTGCAGACATGGTTGCAATGGGGCTTTCAACAACCTCAAAAACATCTTTTGAGGTCGTTGAGGCTCTTGGGGAAATAAAACTATGTCTAAGTACCTCGTATGCGGTATATTAATAATTGCGTGCGTGATGTTAGTCCCTAAAATGTTGGCAATCCCAACGGTATTTTTTTTCACCCTGTATGCGCTTAGAACTCATAACTAGCGCGCATGTGCTCCTACGCCTTAAAATTTTATGGCAGGACAATGAACTAATAGGCTCAGTACCCCGTACGAGCTATTTGTAGTAAAGAAAATGTGAAGGAAAAGGGAGAGAGGGAGAGGGAGAGAGGGAGAGAGAGGGGGGGGGAGGGAGGGAGGGAGAGAAGAAGAGAGAGGGATGGGGTATGGAGGAAGGGAGAAGGGGGGAGAGAGAGAGAGAGAGAGAGAGAGAGAGAGAGAGAGAGAGAGAGAGAGAGAGGGATGGGGTATGGAGGAAGGGAGAAGGGGAGAGAGGGAGAGAGAGCTAGAGGGAGAGAGAGAGAGAGAGAGAGAGAGAGAGAGAGAGAGAGAGAGGGTAGGGTATGGAGGAAGGGAGAAGGGGAGAGAGGTAGACAATACACATACATACACACACATGTGTGTATATATATACTTAATATATTATATATTATTATATACATATGTATATAAATATTAAATATTATATATTATATATACAATATCATATCATACACACTCCCAAATTTTAAACAAAAGTAGTAGTAAAGATAAAGCGTACACGCTTCTTACACCATAGGTACCCCATACGCGCTTTTGACTGTTTAGGCTTGGAAATAGGCCTGGATGACAAAGCTACAAGTTGGAAGTTTGATTTCCCTCCATTTCTCTCCTTTTTGATGTGTTTTATTTTATCAACTTGGTTTCTCGACTTTGTCATCATCAGGTTTACACTTCATCAAGTGGGTATTTCTAAAATTGCCACCATATTTTCACCATCTTCTAAGCTTTCTAGCCATATCATTTTTTTTAAAATTTGAACAACAATAACATATTAGTATTGAATTTCTTTTACCAGTGTCTCCATAGTTCTCACAGACATATGTGTACCATTTTTTTAATAACTTTTGATCTACTTATCCAAATTTAAATTTTTGTATATATTATTGTAGTGCACTTGATTCTTTACAATTTAAAAAATAATAATTGTATTTTCGGTTTTTTAGTGCAAGTTATGCTTCGCGCACGAACATGTACCTAATTTTCAGGATGTGATCGATTGGAAAAATCATAAAAAGAAATACTCAACAAAAAATAACAAAAAAATACACATCTTCTAGTGCTCACTCCTAACTATCTTTTTCTGAAAGGATTTGTGAAAATACTAAATTTAACTATGAATTTTTTGATGCGCACGTCATACACTATGTTATGTTATTCAGAAAAAATCAGGGTCTGTTTTTCGTTCGCGAAGGATTTGACCCCCTTAATCGTATCCAATTTTGAAAAACATTAGTAGTTTGGAAACTATATTCAGAGTACTACAATATTCATTCTTTAATTATATTCATATATTGAGTGGACGACTTTCAAATTTTGCCTCCAAGTTCAAGTTCACCTAATTTGAGAAAAAAAGTGTCCACTTATATCCCCCTTTTTGACCACCATCTTTGTGCACTTACCCCAACCTAGATAATGGAGAGAGAAGAATAAACAGGGAGAGAGAGGCAAGGACCGAGAGAGGGAAGAGATAGATAAATGAGAGAGTTAAGAAAAAAAAAAAGAGAGGGATAAGGAGGGAGGGAGGGTGTTAGAGGTAGATAGGGAGTGACTAAGAGACCTAGAGAAGGGGATAGGTAGAGAGGTGAGAAGGAGATATAGGTTCACAAAGAGAGAAAGAGGTGTAAGTAGATATGGATATAAGTGGAAAGGGAGGGAAAGAAACAAAGATGGGAGAGATATAGAGGTGAGAGACCCAGGGCTTGGGGAGAGAACAATGAGAGACATAGGGGCAAAGATAGAGATGAGAGAAATAGAGGAGAGAGAGAGATGGGTAATCAGACAGGGGTGGAGAGGTAGTGAGGTAAAAAGGGAGGGAGGGATAGACTTAGAGATGGAGAATGAGAGAGGATGGGAGGGATGGGTAGTGATTGAGAGAATGTAGAGAGGGGAGAGAAATAATAAGAGAGGGAGAGAGAATAAGCGAGAGGGAGGGATAAAGATGGGTAAGGAGGGAAGGCGAGGTAGAGGGTGGGAGAGACCTAGAGAGGAGAGAGAGGGGTGGGAGAGAGAGAGATTGAGATTGAGATTGACTAGATTTTGAAACAACTAATCAAAGTGGGGGGAGAGAGAGAAAGAGAAAGATAATTATCCAATGTAAAACATTTGGTGCTCACCAAATGTTTTGTATTGGAAAATACCAATCCTTTGGTTTGGATTTTCCTTGGGCACTAACCCAAAGGGTTGGATGACCATTTGATGCCAATGATGTGTTTTTATGAAAGATAAAAATATTTCACATATTTTTGGCCATGCTCTCCATCAGGTTGCCACATGTTTCAATGCACATAATGAAAAATACCACGATGATATTAAGCTCTCTCTTAGCCATCTAACCATATAATTTTATTCATGTTTTGAATTTTTTAAGGCTTTTATCTTTAATTTATTTTGTTAACGTGTTTGTTTTTTGTTCGAAACCAACATGTGCTATTTTTGGTATAGTTTTCTACTTGTTCATCAAATTTTGAAAGAAAATATATTTTAGAAACTAGACTCCATTTTACACATTGATTTATTTATTTATTTTTAATTAGTTTTTAGTAATTTTAGGGAGGATCAAAATCAAATTTCTATTTTTTAGTATTTCTCCACTTTAAGAATTAGTAAAAAGTCATATATTCATTAAAAAGTCAGTCAAAAAATCTAGCATAAGCTACTTGGTGTTAGCTAATTTATGACCAAAGTGATTTTTTTTTATTATAAAAAAAGTTAACATTTTAGGGGGGGCACACTAGACACTATGTTATGATATTTTTGACAAAAACATGTCCGCTTTGTTTGCTCCCCCCTTTTTTATGCCCTTAATTTTCACAATTTTCAAAATAAATTAGTAATTTAGAGAGTATATTTGAAGCATTACAACCCTTGATCTTTTTGGATCTTCAAATTTTGAGTGACATAACTATCTTCAATTTATTGTTGAAGTTCAGAATTTGTTGATTTAAAAAAAAAAAAGTGGCATCTTAAGACTCCCTTTTGGTAGGTCACATCTTGGTGCACATATCAATTGGCAAATAAAATAACCATAAGGAACAACATTTCATACACTCTTTGTGGAAATCTATCATTTTATTTTTGTAGGCGATCCTAGAGTCTGTGTGCTAATTTTCATTTCCTACAATTTGTCTCCCTAGGAAGAACATGGACCAAGAGAATAAGTCTCAAGGTTGCCACTCCCTAGTGCTCCAATCCCTAAATTTTTCATCCCCTTAAGTCCCCTATCTCCCTTTGTCCTTATCCCACCAAACATCATGCCTCAAATTAACTCCCAAACCTAGCACCAAGTTCTCAGGGTCAAGTCCATCTCACTCCCTAGTCCTTGTAGTTCATCTTCTTCATCTCATTCTTGGCCCCAATTCTAACTTTGTCTCTAACTTAATTCCCTGTCTTTATTTTTTTGGTCTCAATTCCTAGTCCATCCCTATCTCTAGTCCCTATGGTGTTTCCATCCTTGAAAGTGATCCCTCTCGAAACCCAACCCTTGAAATTCCCCTTCATTATCCCTAATGGTTCGATTTTCATTTCCCTTAATGTTCTTGACTCCCATCCACTCAAAAAAGTGATTGTTTAGGTCCCTCCTAAAACCAAGCTCTTGCCATGCACTTGAAAATTCAAAATTGTTTGAAGGTCCCTCTTGGGCCTAAAACCCATTGATGTGCCTATCATACTTAAAAAACCCTTGAAAATTAGTCTCACCTACCCCCAACAAGTTTTAGATCACTAGATTAATACTATATTTGATCCTACACCATTCAAATTATATTTTCCCAGCCAAATTGTGACTCTAGATGCACTCATTACAGGTGAATGAATGCATCTTGCATGGACCACCATCACTATAGAAGGTCATTTTGAACATCTAGATGTGAAACATTCTTTTTGGTGGAAATGGATTTGAATTTATTTGCTAATTTAAATAGAAGTTTATTCTTCACTAAAAGGGTTTTTTTTTTCATTTTTAAAAATAGATTTCTTCCTGTACCAAGTAGATTTTAGGGTTTCAAGTATTGAATGTCCATTTATAGGAAGTCAATGAGTTTTTATGTATCTATACGTTAGAATATTATAATGAATATCTCTAGCACTATCTATATACTTTGAAGAGAATGTGCACATATTTTGTAACGATTACCTCTTATCACATTTGATAATATGAATATATTAAAGATATCACAATTGTAAGATTTTTTTTTAAACATTGCAATAATTGTAATTATCATATATTCTTTGAATATGAATTTATACACTATGATATTGGATTATTAAGTATGCTTTATATTTGATAATTTTTCTTATTACATCTTATGCGTAGATCAACTCCTTTAAGCTTCTATTAATTATTGCTCCCTCTTGTGAACTATGAATCTATAACCCATTAGATAGGTCTCAATCCAAGAAACAAGTAATTCAATCATATTCTTTAAAGAAACAAAAACCTTTGCTAATAGTTTAGATTTAGTCTTATTATTCATAGTTGATGATTAAGTAGTTAAACAAGGAACCATCTTGTGAGAACCTTATCAAATAAATCATTTTGTAAATCATATGTAGTTTCTTTCATCTTGCACTTATTGTAATAATGTTGTTATAATCTATATGAGAGGTTATTAGTGTATAGTTAGTCAATATTTAACCCAATAATAGCCTTTTGAAGTTAAATTGCATTAGATACAACTACAAACTATTATATTTCCTTATTTTTAGCCTCTTCAATCCAATTTAGTATACCTCTAAGAACACCCTTGTTGGTTTAAGTTGAGCCTATAGAACAAGAGCACTTATCCACTCTAATTCATTGGCATTTTCTTTCCATAATTTGTTGATAAAACTTGTTTTTACCTTCCTATAGACACCCCCTAGCTTTGTAGGTCAAATTGTGTTCTAAGATTTTGAAGTAGTTAGGACCCAAAAAATTAGAAATGTAAGATCCTAATTTCTAACATAGTATCAAAGCAATTAAGATATACTAACCATTCCAAAGTTCTTTCCTAATAAGTCCAAGGCTTTCCTTCATTAAATTTCTCTCTTCCCTTCCTCTTGTTTCCTATTTCTAACCCATATAATTCATGGAGATCCAAATGCATTGTGGGATTTTTTTGTAGCCAATAAAATGTGTCATAAGGTATTTATAAACATGTTCCCTTGTGGCACCATGTTTATTATACACAATTCCAATTTAATGATGTTATGTAGAAAATATGAAGTTCAATATTTTCATTGGTTTATTTCTTCAATATAAAATGAGAAGTTATAATTTATGCTATGAGTCATGATATTTGTTATCTATCAACAAAGAACATAAAATTTGTAGCTAAAAATTGATGTAAGTACCATATACTTTGGAATATATCTACCGTATCTCATAAAACTTATTTACCATGGACAAAATATAACAAATTGTGTAAACAAACTAAGAACAATTATTTAGAACCAAAATCAAGAAGAACTAGAATAACAATATGACATAAAAGTAAGGATTTTGAGACTAAAAATTAAGATTTGTCACTAAGCAACCATAATATTAGTTATTGCAAATGCTATATAAGAAATTGAATCATATTAAGACATGAATTACACTTTTTGAATGCAAAAAATATTAATGTTTATCATTATGTTGATAATAAGACATTATCCTTTATGCTACTTGATATTATATTTAACATAATTATCATCCATACCCATTGCATTTTGAAACTTATTTAAAAAATTATCATGCTATACCATTTCCCCACCAAAATATATAGACTTTAACTCAAACAATAGTATCATTTATCATACATATTTGTAAATCTATTTTATTTAAAAAGGAGAACACAAAAATAACTAACTAGAACCTTTGTGATATTAAAAGTAGACCTTTTGTCATCTTAGACCTATAAGTTTTTTATTTATTTTTAAAAATGAGTTTGGACCTAGCTAACCTTATTCTACAAATTCATTCCTAGCTAAACTTGCTATAGATTATAAATATATGTAAAAGCACAAATTATAGCATGCATAGAATTTGATAATTTTTTTCTGGGTTTAACTTAGCTATATAAGTATATGATAATGTGTTCTCACCATGTAGTTATAGCTATTTATTATAACATATTTATATTATACTTAAATTTAATTAAAAAAAAATTGATTAAAATAAGTCTATTGCATCTAGTTCTTGAAAAATCTTTAATTTTTGATATGTGTTTTTGTTTAATCATTCTATATGTGATTATCAAATATTTTTTCTTCGCAACATAATTTTGTTTTCAAGTTAATAGTTTTAATATTTACGCTATATATTAATATTATATTTAAGCAACCAAATAATAGTTAATTGATAAGTTTCAATTTTGTCGTTTTATAATAGTATATTAATCTCTTTTAAAATTAATGATTATAGAAAGCAACTCATTACTAAGTCTACATAATTTCGATCTAAACCATGTTCCTCTATGATCAATTGATATGAAAACATCATTTTTTAATAAATTTTGAAATTGAAAAATAGTATGATCACTCTTTTACATAAAAATAGATTGACAAATTATACAAATCTATAAAATTGCCCTTACAAGTTCCACAAAACTACTTTCCCAAAATTTGGTAGGAATTACATGGCAATGTAAACACTTATTTCTTTAATATTTTTAAAGAATGATCAATATAATGGTTTTGATGTACTTCATTTTTAATGCTTTAAAGGAATTGAATAACTTACAAAATTACTTAGGGATTCATTTAGTTTGGTGCATTGTTGAAGTTACTAACTTTTATTAGAATTTTGTCACTTTTATAAAACTCAAACCATTTTATTGAATGTTGTTGATTTAATTCATTAATCATTTTTTCACATCTCAATGAAATGGAACCAATCTCAACAACATTTATTTCTCTTTCAAGAATGTGTCAAAATAAAGATTTAAAATAGATTTTAGAATTCTATTGAAAATTATTTCATTATGATGTATCTTCGTTTTAAAGCTCAACTACCTTTTATCTAACTATATGCAAGATAGTGCATATATCTCCTTTTAGAAGGAGGACACATTTTATTTACACAAATCTGAAATTAATAGACAATTATACCTTTAATATTATACATTATATAAAATAACTTCCTTTATTTAAAATTAAATAAAATATTCGAAGCACAAGATTCTTTGTAGCGCTTGAACAGAGTATGTCGTAATATGTTTGTCCCGTCGTATCCACTGCACAGCGCGATCAGGTTTTCCAGCAATCGATCAAACGGTGGTAAATGCCAATCCGCGGATAACTTGCGTTTAGAAGTCTGCTACATTGATGCTTGAATTCCTGTGCCAAACTTTTAGCCTCTGGTAGACCTGATTCTAACTGGTTTAGACCAAATACCCTTTCTTTACATTTGAAGATTGATGCGCCTAATGTCTCTTAACTTGTCTACTACTTGTTTCATGCTTGGTCTGTCATTTGGGTTACTCTCTGTGCATTTCAGTGCTACTCTAATGGTACCCACTATCTCTTCTTCTATGTCTGATTCTATGCCTTCATTTCTAAGCCCTTCATCAATCACTGCATATTCTCCTTCATTGCATGATTTTACCCAGCTGACAATGTCCATCCCCTCTGCAAAGCTCGAATCCAATGCCTCTTTCCTCGTTATCAATTCCAACAACACCACACCGTAGCTGTAAACGTCCATCTTCTCTGTCATTCTGGTTGTATGTCCACGTTCTGCAGCAAAAGCCCATAAAAATCCAAGCCAAAAAAAAGAAAAGAGAAAAACACATCACATCAAAATTAATCTAGTAATGCTCTTACCAGGTGCAATGTAGCCTACAGTACCCAAAACAAAGGAAGAATCAACAGCGCAGGATCTGTCCATGAGTTGAGCAATCCCAAAATCAGAAATGTGAGGTTCCATATCTGAATCCAACAGTATATTGCTGGGCTTGATATCTCTGTGTATAATCCCCGGGTCGCAGTTATAGTGAAGGTATGATAGACCATGGGCGATTCCAATAGCTATCTTGTAACGAATATCCCATCCTAGAACTGGAAGGGGATTCATCTCATGTAATGCATCATTCAAACTCCCATTGGACATGAATTCGTATAGAATATATCCACAATCTTGCACTTGCCAGAACTCCAACAGTTTAACCAGATTTCTGTGACGGATTCTTCCAGCAGTTTGTACCTCCCTTTTTTATGCTCGTGTCATCCTTCTTTTCAGGAGTAAATTGTATTGCCTTCAAGGCGTACAGTTCACCAGAAGGCAACTCTACCCTGTAAACAACCCCTCTGCCCCCTTTCCCTATTATATACTTCTCGCTTAGATATTCCGTAGCTTCCAGACATTGGTATAGTTTTAGAGGCAATTTTGCAGGAGCTTTGGATGAGAACCTGGTTTTGGGATATAGACATCTCCATAAAATGAGAGCTACTAGGAAACAACTAAACACAACTGATCCGATGATAATGAGGACTATATGAACTATGCTGAGATGTTTGCTTTCCTTGAGAGGGACAGGAAAGAAGCCCCTGCAGTTGCATGAAGTTCCCTGGTTCTGTATTGCACACAATTCTGGATTGCCAGTGAATGAGCTTGAGGAAGAATTCCATAACTTCAACCATGACTTAGGTATGCATCCCGTGAGCTGATTATTGGAGATGTTTACTGCAACAAGAGACAATAGGCTGTCAAGTGCAGATGGAATACTGCCAGAGAGATTGTTGGATGACAAATCCAAGTTTGCTAGTTTATTTAGGTTTCCCAGAGCCGCTGGAATTGCGCCACTCAATCTATTATTGCCTAAGTTTAAACAGGTGTTTAGCTCCTGTAGTTCTCCAAGTGATGCGGGAATTTCACCTTGGAATTGGTTATAACCCAGATTTAGTTCCCGCAGTTGGGTCAAGTTGGACAACCAGTCAGGAATGCTTCCGCTAAGATAGTTTCCTTGCAAAACTAGATGCTGCAATTTCTCTAGACGCGCTAGCTGGTTTGGCAAAGAGCCCTTGAATGAATTAAAACTGAAGTCAAGAGAATACAAGAGAGATGAATTACCAAGCTCCTGAGGGATTGGACCAATCAGTCTGTTGGAGGAAAGATTCAGTCGCTGTAGCTTAGAAAGCTGTCCCAATTCTGGAGAAAGGGTGTAATTCAATTCATTCATGGACAGGTCCATATGGCTGAGATTTTCGCACCGCCCAAGGCTTGATGGTATTCTCCCCTGCAACTTATTGCCGCTCATGTCTAGGTAAGAAATAACTGAATTGGAAGCCAGAAAATCTGAGGGAATGACACCAGTTAGATGGTTGTGGCTCAGTATCAATCGTGTCAAGCTCCGGCATTTACCAATATCTGGAGGAACGCTCCCTTCCAACTGATTGTATCCCATGACTAGAATGTCCAATTGCCCTGAAGAGCAAAGTGCTGGAGGTATTGTCCCTGTGAGCCGATTTCCTGTCAGATCAATTGCTGTGAGATTGTTTTTGGCACCCAGTTGTGCAGGTATTGGGCCTGATAGCTTGTTATAATGCAAAAATAGTTCTTGTAACCGTGTGAGATTGCAAATCTTTGGTGATATGCTTCCTGTGAGACTGTTGTTGTACAGAGACAGATTCTGTAAGTTCTTTGCTTCGAAAAGCTGTGGAGGGATTGGGCCATAGAGTGAATTCTCGAATAAGAGCAAAATTTGCAGACGCCTCAATCGACCCAACTCAGGAGGAATCGATCCCTCAAGTTTGTTCATATGTAACCTCAAATCTTCCATAAGGCTACAATTCCCAAGTTCTACAGGGATATTACCAGACAAAAGATTTTGATTCAAATAAAGCTTGGAGAGATTTTGCAGTGATCCAAGGGAGGAGGGTATGCTCCCTGTGAGCTGATTTTGGGTGATTGACAAACTGGTCAGGCTGCTACAATTGCCTAACTCCCGCGGTATTCCTCCACTGAAAGAGTTGTTGGACAGTTCAAGTAAAATGAGATTTGTGCAGATACCAAGTGATTTGGGGATTTGGCCATTAAGCTTATTGGAAGTAATATGCAGGATTTGCAATTTTGAAAGCCGGCCTAGGGACTCAGGCAATTCTCCAACCAGCTGATTGTTGTACAGATAAAGCTCTATTAGATGCCCACAATTGCCAATAGACGAAGGTATCTCCCTTACTAAGGAATTTTCTCCCAACCATAACTTGGCCAGTTGAGTCAAATTCCCAACATTTGAGGGGATCTCTCCGCTCAAATTATTGTCATTCAAGTAAATGGCCTCCAGCAGTGGAAGCCCAAATATGGACAGGGGAATGCTTCCGCTGAGGAGGTTATAATAGATAGACAAATAATTGAGCTTTATGAGGCTACCCAGTTCGAAAGGGATTTGCCCAAGGAGATTGTTGTTTGAGAGATCTAAAGACTCTAACTCTGTGCAATTTCCTAGTTCAGGAGGAATCGTACCAGAGATATTGTTAGAGCCCAAGTAGAGTTCTTTTAAATTGGGTAACTCACAGATAGCCGAAGACAGCGTTCCAGAGACTTGGCTTTGAGTAAGGTCGAGTGTACGCACCGTATTATCTGGATAACAGGTAACTCCTTTCCAATTGCAGGGGTGTTTGTTGGAGGAGTTCCAGCTGCTGAAAGTTTGGGGAGGTGCATTGAAGTTCTTGAGAAGAGAGAGTAGAATGGTTCCATCATTGTTAAGTGCTTCAGTGCAGTGTGCCTCCAATGCTAGTAAGATAACCGCGAACTGTATTGCTGCAAATGTTAGTGAACTCATTTCGGAAACCCCCGGGCGTTTGTGACTGCAATTCAGCTGGAGATAAAACCTATTTAAAGACTCAATGCGGTCAGGAAGTTGAACCTCTTCCAACAAGACTTCGTCCTTTCCTAAATATATTTTATATCTTGAGCGCAATGTTTTGCGCATAATCCATTAAACACCTGCCTAACTTCATCTTACCCAAATCTGCCCTCCCCACCAATAGTATTAATATCTTGTAGAAGAAACCAGGGGCTCCATTTCCCACTGCGATTTCATTGTTCCGTAGAAAGCGTTTGACTCGTTTCCACACCGGGGAGCGTTCACAGTAAATGGAAATACGTTCCCCAGTTGAACTCAAGAATTACATTAAATATATCTATTGAAACATTCAAAGCATCCACAATTAGCTACTTCTATTTTTTTGCAACGCGTCTAAGGTCTTTGTTCAATTCTATCATTATTTAAAAGAATAAAGAACAAACGATTAATATAATCAAGATATGAAATACAGGAGACTGTGAGAAGCAGATTGGAAAAGAAAAATAGCAGTTTTATTTATTTATTTTATATTTTGAGTCTAAAACAAGTTTAAGGTCTTTGTTTGATATTATCATTAGAAATAAAAGTTTAGAATGTAAAACAAGTTTAAGGTCTTAGTTTGATATTATCATTAGAAATAAAAGTTTAGAGTGTTAAACAAGTTTAAGGTCTTTGTTTGATATTATCGTTATTTGAAAGAAAGAAAGAAAAGTTCAATATAATCAAGTTAGGTGAAATGCAAGAGATTGTAAGAGCGCATAGGGAAAGAAAAATAACAAGTTTTTTTTAAGTGTGAAGATCTTGAGTTTGACCTTAATTTTCAAGTCGATATCTAATTATTGTTATTTATTTAAAATTATCATTCAAAAATGAAAAAGATAATTAATTTTTTTATTTTTTATTATAGATTTGATTCATATTATTACAATATTATATATTTTTTGATAAACAATCTCAAATTTTATTATTTATCTCATACAGTCTTCCCAATATTTTAATAGAATTTTACTACTAAAATCATTAAACACAATCGTATGACCATCAAATGGAGGCCCTCGTCTAAAAAACAATACACTTCATTAAAACTCCTTGTATATGTATTTTTTGTTTGACAGATCATTATATGGGCACTTTGTTTATGGTGTATGAAAATATTTATTTAACAAAAGATTAGTCTAAATAAATTAATTCATGTTAACTAACATAAGTGGAAATTTCATATTAGATATGTTCTCTTTATCAATGGGTGCTCCAATGTCATTATTGGTGAAGTTGAGGATGTCATTTATGAGAAATGATTTAAAGCTACATTATGTTACATTTGTATTGTCTTAAGCTTAAGCGATGCAAACTAGCTCAACATGACATGCACACTTTAACCATTGACCATCTAGTAACATGGGGTAACTTGGAGTTGCATTTATACAATGGCTATAGGTACTTTATTGAGCAATGGAAATGATCATAAAAAAATGGTATTCCATATATATATTTGCATTTAACTATCTAGTTGTATTTACCACTATTTGTTGCCTATAAATCGAGATTTAGATGAAAATATTATCATATGAACCACCACATTAATGTTGTAATTTGTGTAAGTTCTAAAAAAATGATTTAAATCTATTTTCATATATATGTTGCGGGGAAATAAGTATATATATCATTGTGATTATAAAACAAATAACAATCCAACCTACACAGATAATCAAGCCTACACTCATGATTAGGATGCTTTAAAATAAAAATAAATGGATGAACAAACAGAAAACAATAAATGTGCAAACTCTAAATCTCCTTTGATTTGATGGTCCTTTAGTTTGATGTATGCTCGATTTCATGTTTCTAAGGACGTTTGAAAGTGCTCCATGATGGTTGATGCAAGATGCAAACTAACCTGAATTAAGGTTGCAACATGGATGCAAAATGACATTATGATGATATGCTTGAAAGAGAGTGGATAATTTGTAAAGAAAACTGAAGGATCAAATAGGTATGGATGAAGAGAGGAGGATGCTTTGTAGATATGCCACTTATCCCACCCGAGGACAAGTGGCAATGCATGAGATGACACATGTGCTCTTCAAGGCCAAGTGTCACTCATGATGACAAGTGGAATGAGAGTCATGTGTCCATTTGGGAGAGAAACACCCAAATATTTGTTTCTTGTCCAAATGTTTAGAAAATCATGAATGTGCACACATGGCATAAAGTTGGTTGGGAACCAAGGTTAGTTAGTGGGTTAATCTTAGGAGATGGGTTAGAAGGGAGTTAGAGTGAGGAGCCATGTGATCCAAATGATATTATTTGAATTATTTAATTCAAATAAAAAGGCTTGGAAGAAAAATGTGAGATGAATTAAGAAAAATGAATAATGTATTTATATATTTAGTAAAAGAAAAGGGTGGGAGGAATTAATTAATAAAATGTTCAACAAGAGACATTAATTAATTAATTGGAGGGTGGCTTGATTAATTCAATTAATTTAACCAAAAGACCATACACTAATCAATTAAATAATGTAATTATTTAATCAACAATGCAACAAAGGCAATTAAATTAAATTAATCACATTTAAGGGTCTACATTTTGCCCCTCTTTGTAGTGGCACTAGAATAGTGTTAGTGCAAAAAAAAAAAGACACAAATGACTCGAGGAAAATAACATGACAAAATGCCCCGGATGTAGACAATTATGTGAAGTGATAGGATGAAGAGTTAGTAATGCTTCCTCAAGAGGATGGGGGGGAACAAACTACTTTAATCAATGTCAATAATTATGTATCCATATTTGATGTTAATGGATGCAAAAGGGGGTTAAACTCTTTTGTTGACTCATTGCATTTGAGTTGTGAGGGTTTTAAGATGAAAGATGCATGGAGAGTCTTTAGTAATAAAAAATATTTGCATAGAAGCTATCCTCGTATGATGAAGTTATGGTAAGGTGTTCTTACTATTCCTGCAAGTATTATTGATTGTGAAAGAGGATTTTCAAAACAAAACATCATCAAAGATGTTAGAAAGTCAAAGCTATCTTTGGATACATTGGATGCATCAATGAGGGTATCATTAAATGGATCTAAAACAAATGATTTGAATTGGAATGAAGTATATCATATATGGAAGAATACAAAGTCAAGAAGAGTTCTTGAACTTTGATATCATTTGTTTTAAATTTCAAAATTTCAAATTAATAAAATAAAAGAGTTTCTTTCTTTCATTTTAGATAAATAAAAGAGTTTCTTTCTTTCATTTTAGATTATTATATGTTTTACTTGTTAGGGGCATTTTTAAAATTATAATCTCTATTAAAAATAATTAGCTAATTTCAATAATATATAATAATATACTTTAATTTAATAACAAAATTATTTGAAAATTGATTTATTAAAAATAAAAAAAATACTTTTCATATTTGATATGTATTATTGATTAAATTGATAAAAATCTTTAAATATAAAATAATTTACATTAAACTATTCACAAATTAAAAAAAATGACACTTAATGTTTTTCTTAAAACATAAAATGAAAGGCATTAGAATGACTAAACCATCATAAAAAAAATCATATGATAGGTAGGATGGTCGTCAAATTCTAGACCTACTCCCAAACTCTTATGTGATGTATGACCCTATTTCACTAAAGTGTTTGAAAGAACTCAAGAAACACCAATAATCTTTTTAAATGAGATTGAGTTGCCTATGTTGAGTTGCAAGATGAAGATGTCTATATAATCACAATGCGCAACAAGTTATATGAGATTTGATTTTATTTGTTTGTTCTAGAATCTGATTGTTCTGCTAATATAAAGACAATGATTTGATATTTCCACCTCAAATTTGGAAGCATAGATTTTATCCCCATATTTTGAAATGCTTTGATCATACTTTTTTCTTTTCTTTTTATGTTTTTTTTTTTGATCGGTAAAGGCAGAGCCAATATTTATATTAATTTAGGTTAAATACAGAGATTTCTTCGCCGAGATTCACAACATTCAAAAAACCTGTTCTCAGTGAACCCAACAAAACATGGTTCCCTCAAAAGGCAGAAAACCATTAAACTTATGGTTTAACCATTTTAACAGAGCCATCAAAAAATTTAGTAGTCTGAAGAAAATGGGACTATAAATGTTTTTGGCAGATTCCCAACTGCCCAGAACCAAAGTATTTAAATGTCAGGCTCATGTATCCATTATTTGGATACATAGGAGAATGAATATTAGGCTATTTTATTTTGTTCAGTGAGGAGAGTTCTATGAATATCACATGGTTGATAATTAGCCACATTTTAGACATGCTGGGCCATTGGATATGAAAAAGAAACCATTATTTTAGCTTACCATTAACCATGGATGAGTTACCCTGCTTTTGTGAATTCTTATCGACATGGTTGTGTGTCTTTATTTAATTACAATCAAAATTTTAGGATGGATTTTTTTATCAAGTTTGCTTAGAATTTTATAGTGAGAAATGCACATGTAAGCTAATTAGATAATCAATATAATTTAAAAATTATTAAATGAGTTCAGATTAGAAATAGTAAACCAAATGAATTGATGGAGAAAATTTTGAGCTTTCCACCAATATAAGATATGTCTTATTTTGAATTTAATAGCTAATTATTATTGATATTATGACTAAAATCTTAAGTGATATGTTGATTTTAAAACATCTATAGCTTCTGGTTTCATATTTTTTGAATTTGAAAAATGTGACACATTCTATGCTTCATATACTATAAGATTAAAAAAAATGAATTTCATAAAGTTTTGAGCAAGCAATGGTGTTTAGACATACAATTTTTATTTCTTTAAGCTCTAGTAATAAATTCATGACTAATTATCTACTTGCAAAAATATTACAAAAAAATGCATCACATCTGAACACATTCTTTACTTTTATATATTGAATGTTAAAAAAAAGAAAAATATTTTTTGCTTGTACTTGGTTTGTTCAAAGATACACCTAGTTTTTATTTTTTTCCTAAAATTTTAATGCTACTACATTGGAATTTTAATTTTTTATCAAATAGATTTACTTTTTCTAAAAAAATAGCTAGTAGGTTAGAAACTACATTCAATTTGCTACAAATTTTGGTCTTATATATTTTTTAGATTATGTTGATAACCTAAATTTTTATATCAAGTTGCTTAATTCCATTTTTCTGAATTTGGCACTTAAGGGCCTAGTTTGGACCCCATCATCTTGCATTGCCCCATAATATATACATTATAATATATAATATATTATTATATTATTATATATATTTACAATATATAATATATTATATATATTTATTTATTCTCTTTATATTTTTTTTTAATATGTTACATTACAAATGGATAATCCATTTATATAGTTATTTTAATTAAAAATAATATATAATATGTACTATATATATATATATATATATATATATATATATATACACACAATTTTTTTCAAAATTGCATATAACAATTATTTGCTTCAAATGGATATCTATTTAATTAAAGCTAAAGAATCGGAAATCCGTTAAAGGAATGAATATCCAGTTTTTGCTTTTATAAATGGATATTCGTTTTTCCTTGGTTCTTACCATGACAATATGTACTTTTTTCTCAACCTAAGTAAAAGTCAAATTGATATAATTTCATATTTTTGGGTAACTAAAAAATGCCTTTTTTATTGCCACTTTTTAGACTCCCATGTTCATGCACTGACCCATGTATAGACCCAAAAGACAATAAGAAAAATCATTTGAAAGAAGTCTTTTAATGTTCTTGGTAAAAGTTTAGCTAGGAGCTTATCTCATACACAAAGTCTAAATATAGAATAGTAAGTCAATGTGCATGTGTTTATTAGGGTTACCATTGCCATCATACATTAAAGCATGGTCATTTTAAATTTTGAATGTCAATGACATTTTTCTAGTCTCAATTAATTTTTCATTACCATTCTCCCTCTTATCAACTCTTTTTCAATCTTATAAATCGTTTAGAATAATTCATTTAGGGTGATCTAATGAACATGGTAATGAAAGAAGATTGAGAATCACTATGATGGATATATGTAGGAGCTATTGAATAAGCCATATAAGAATGGTGAAAATGAGGCATGTAAGGAGGGGGGTGACAAATAGATGAGGCATATAAATAGATGATTATTTGGGTCAGGGTGTATGCAGATGAACAAAATGAGGTATAGAGTGGGATACAACTATGCTGGGGGCACCAATGAGAGTAGGAATGACATTATTTAAAGGAGTGGTAGGGACAAGGGGTATATGAGTGATGAAACAAATAAGGAGAATGGTAAGGGATTGGGAAGAAATGTATGTGAAAAAATGCATGTGAGATGTGGGTATGCGTAAAATTAGGAAGTTGGCCATATTAGGGATCAAAGTCAAGGGACATGAAGGAAGATATGGCTATAGATAGAGGAGGGAGGATATGTGCACTAGTAAAAGAGCTAGAGGTGACAACCTTACCACCAATGGTGTGTAAGATCTCTAACCCAAATGATCTATTGATGAGTAAATTAAATATCATAAACAATAGTTATATAGCATTTCTAGGATTATCTATGCCATTAAGCTCTTGCTTGTTGAGAATGGGTGTCTCAAAATTACTGATTGAAATCTCGATCGAATGGCATTTGGTTTTTGCAGTGATCAGTTCGATGTGAAAAACTTTCATGTTGTCAACCAACTCCAAAGGAAACTAAATATTTTTTCATGTTGTATACACAACTGGAGATGCAACGAGTTCGATAAGACTTATAGAAGTCTTGCGACGTCGAACATTGAAGTCTGTTTAGTATTGGGTAAAAGTATTATTGATAGAAGTTAATTTTTTGAAAAAGTGATTTTAACATTGATGTTCAATTCTATGTCGATAAGCCGACATGAGACTTCTGAGGGGCCCATTGAAACAACACTATTGGGGATCAGAGATAGGGTGGAACAAAGGTTGTGAGAACTAATCAGTTACACTTCCATTAGGTGCTGATAAGCTGATAAGATTGAGATGGTCTTGGTGGGGATCACAGCTGACTTGGTTTCATCTACTGAGTTGGAAGCCAGTGATTGGAACATTTGTCGATAGCCTTTGAGACTTAGTGGGGACCATGTGCGACTCAGTTTGACTTGTTGGGTTGGATGTCGATAATTGGTCCAAGCTAGAGTCTATGGAGCGTGGTTAGAATTTGTTGTAGATTACACATCGTTCTTTCGACAACAGGAAAGTCTGATGGTTGGAGTCACGAGGAAACTGAATCAAACCGTTTTTTCCTAACAAAGGTATAAACGCCTGAGGAAATAGTTGCACAGTAGTTGAGAGAGCATGTTGCTTGTTTGAGTGGATTTTAATTCTATTGAATGATATAGAATTGAGGGACAACCCACATGGTGGTCTATGGGTGAATTTTGTTTGTGGGTTGAACATTGCCAAAACAAAGACTATAATATACACCTAAGAGGATAATCTGTAACTTGTATATGTAATTGTCTTATTACTGTAAAACAAATGATTTTCCTTTGGTGGTGGGTTTTTTTACCTATAAGGGTTTTCCCACATAAAATTTTGTGTTTGCTTTGTGTGTGAATCTTATTTCGTTCTACTCTGTTATTCTTAAAATGTGCAGCTTAATTACTATAATATAAAATTGAGAGTCACCTTTGTTTCTCTCCTCTTTGAATTTAACACCATGGAAGGCATATTCCGAATTGTGATTTCCTTACAAGTGGTATCAAAGCCTAGCTAGTTGTGTTATCCTTGTGGGTAGGACGGGTTTTTTGTGTTGATTCTATTGTGGGAGTTTTGCAAAGTACTATTGATTGCAGATTGAGATGGTGAGCACATTAGGGAGAGTAGACATTGAGAAGTTCAATGGTAGCAACTATGAGTTGTGGAAACTCAAGATGGAAGACCTATTAGTGGATAGAGACCTTTGGGTTGTAGTGTTTGGGTCTAAACCCTCGGGCATGAAACAAGAGGACTAGGATCTTGTAGATAAAAAAGCCAAAGGGCTAATTAGACTTTGTCTTGCAGATTTTATTCTTCTGAATGTTCATGAAGAGAAGACAATGTCCTTGTTGTGGAAGAAACTTGGTGACATTTATCAGGGAAAGTCCTTAAATAAGTTGTTCATAAGGAAGAAGTTATACTCTTTGAAGATGAATGAAGGTGCACCTGTAGCAGACCATTTGAATGCTTTCAACATGATTGTTGCACAGTTAACTTTTGTGGGTGTAACAATCAGTGACGAGGATCATTGTATGCTTTTGTGATGTTCCTTGCCTGACACATGGGATCACCTAGCGACGGCCATTGGAAGTACAACAACCACTTTCAAAATGGAAGATGTGGTTGCTTCCCTGCTATCAGAGGAAGTACAAAGGGGTTCTTATGAGATGGTCAAGGATGCTCTGGCCGTGTGGGGAAGATCAAAGAAAAAAGGCAAGCAGAAGGATAAGAAGTCCAAATCCAAGTAATAGAGGAGATCAAAATCTCTGGGAAAGAAGTCCAAGGCGAGATGCTAGAGTTGTGGGAAGACTAGCCATATCTGAAAGGATTGTGAGGAGAAGAAGAAGAAGAACGCTTCAGACATTGAGTCTTCTCATAGCGATGCTAGTGCCTGTAGTGTTGCCTTGGCAACATGACATATCAATAGAGGTGAGTCTTGGTATTAAGTACTTTGGTCATTTGCTTGAAGAGCTTCATGATGGTGCAGTGTTGCATTTTGGAGCTTAGCATGGATTGATCATGGAGGTGCTCTAGAATACCAAGAGATTTGTGGATCTACTGAAGAGATATTTTCTAGTTCCTGTTCCTTTGGGGTGTTACTGGATGAGATAATTGAAAGTCACCTCTATTTCTCTCCTCTTTGAATTTAACACTGTGGAAGGCGTATTCCGCGTTGTGCTTTCCTAACATTTCCCAAACTCTTATATTGGGCTATATATTCGTCATGATTGAATATTCCTTTTGTATTTTATTTTTCATGGAAATAGTAGCCATGTCACTTATTGTAGTGTCATTTAGTACTTGACATTCTTAATGTATTGAGCCATACTAGGATTCAAATAAACACTACTTCATAAATGTGGACGATGACAAAAATATGCAATAAATCCTAATTAATATTATGAGGAGAATTGTAAAAGTTATTCCAATCTAGGTAGAATTAAAAGAGCTTTGAGATAGTGATAGCACACAAATTGAGAAGAATAAAAGAATAAAGCACAATACCAAATATACCTTGCAAGGGGAAAACTCGATACCAAATAAACCTAATGTATTATTGATTAATAAGTAGTTATTGTATAATAACAAACTCTATGCTTCAATGAGGTCAATATATTGAGTTCGGAGGAACTTCAACAACATAGCCTTGTGTAAAAATAAACACATAATCTCCACCCAATCCCTCAATATATAAACCAAGGAGACCCAAAAATCATGAGGAAAAACCATGCCAAGGTATTCCACATTCAATTTATGTACCTCCACTAAGTGAAAGTAATTCCCTTAATTGACTAGTTTGACCCTTATGACCAAATATCTAATTGTAACTTCAAAGTGCTCCAACATGACTTGATAATTACACATACACACCTCTTATATGTGACTATATTTAAGTGGTAAAACATGTTAGTCATATTCCACCTTGTAAACCATTGTTTAATGAATTTTTATAAACATCACAAGACTAGTGACACGTGCCAAAAAGCGTTACAATTGGAATCTCAATACTTTATCCAAGTTGGGCACCCTTTTCCACGTGAGTACTTATTTGCAATATTACAAATATTATATAATTACTTCTAGACCTAACACTTTGTAAGGTGTGCAATTGAATGAGAATGAATAGATTTTTGGCATATGAATAGATCATACAAATCTAAATGAGAAAAATGAATACAAATAATTAAAAATTTATTAACACTCTTGGATCTAAAATAAGCATGGAATGAAAAACCTAGAGACCAAATGGCCAAGTTGAGTGCATAAAACACAACATATATAAATAAGCCATAAAAAACTAAATAGAGATATAGCTTAAAGTGAAATAGGGTAGATAATATGAAGCTTACCAAAGCTAAATGTGACAAAACAATTAAAAGTACATATTTAGAAAACCCTATTTAAGGAGAAACGTTGACGGGAACTCTAAGTCATGAAAGAAAAGTCAATTTGGGTCAATAAATCAAGTATGAGAAAATTTAAGGGTAACTATAGATAGCTATAAATAAATATATTTCTAGGCTAATTAAATCAATACAAATAATTAAGCACAAACAACCTAAATAAGTCAAAGTTGGGTCGATAAACGAACAACAACAATGGTGATAATTAAAATAAGAGGAGTTGAGGACTTACCTCTAGTAGTGAAGATGAGATAAAATATTGGTGTACATGATTTATTTGTCATTGTCCCAATTATACCTTATTTTTGACAAATGTCTCAAAATTTAAGTAATGACATAAAACTCTAAAGATCAACCATGTTACATGTTTGATCTTGACCATTGCATATTTATACCCTAATGTACATATCTAAATTGGTAAAGCATATACTTTAAAATAAAGTCATTTTGATCTTTGATGAACTCATAAAGGCTACATTATTTATAAAAATACTTGAGGGAATTGACCAAATCAGTAAGGTCAAGTTCTCCTAGGCAAAACCTTAATTTTGACTATTTTTATTGATTTAAGAAAAGGTTCATAGACATCATACAAATAATATGTAGCTGGTCTTTATGCAAGTAGTGTTGATTATGACTATTTTATCCCTTTAGAAATTGAAATGCACATTAATGATTTTCTCTTTTTTTTAACATTATCATTTCATGCATTCTCTAATATGAGTTGATGGTAAATTTTAAGTCTTTAAATACTAAGATATAACAACATGTCACTCTACCCAACAAAACGTTCATTTAACAAAGATTTATAAGCACTCACAAAAGAAAAATGGATTTATCAATAGGAGCTAGCTCTAAATCTAGATATATAGCTCTCTAGTTTTAAAAGTTGACTAGTTCTAGCATTGCCTGAAGCTACTTATAAACAGAAACATTTTGTTTCAAAATATTTAAGATTATTCTTTTACCTATTTAATTTATATAAAATTTTAACTTCAATGCACCTCCTCATATTTTTTTTGAGAAAATGTCTCAACCTTCCTTTTACCATATATGTATTTAATTATTATTTGATAATTTTTAATTATCTTTTAGTTGTAATGGAAGTTGCTTAATACAACTATGACAAGTTGTAAAGCATTTTTGGAGAGCATGAAAAAGAGAACTTAAATGAAAGCTTGAAGAAGATAAGGAAGACCTTTTAAAAGACTGGTACAATTAAAAGTTGAGAGAGAAAGTTTCTTATTTTTGTGATAAATGTCTAAGAAAATTTGTAACTCATTTGAAAGATTAATACAAGTCTTGAATAATTCTTGAATCATAATTTACATTTATAAAGTAATTTATTTCTATCTATAATTTATTGCTATATATTGATTTAGATACATAAAATTATGAACATATTTTACTATAAAATTTTATTTTTTTAACAATTTGACAATAGAACTCCTGTAACAAATATCTGAAAGAAGTCACCTGTTATCCAGATCATACAGTGCGAACACTCGATCTTTCTGAAAGCCAAGTCTTTGGAACCCTGTCTTTGGCTATTTGTAATTTACACAATTTGAAAGAAGTGCATTTAGCCTCTAACAATCTGTCTGGCACCATTCCTCCCGAATGAGGAAATTGCGGAGAGTTAGAGTATTTAGATCTCCCTGATAATGATTTCCATGGGCAAATTCCTGTTCAACTAGGTAGCCTCAAAAAACTGAGTATTTTGTCGATCTATCATAACTTCCTCAGCAGAAGCATTCCCCTCTCCATGTTTGGGCTTCCCCTGCTTCAGTTGATCTAACAAGGAATCAGCTCACAGGGACAATACCTCCAGCAATAATAGCACAAAGCCTTTAGGCTGATTCATGTACAATTCTTCATTAATGTCTCCATGTAGAAACATTGTCTTTACATCAAGTTGTTCCAACTCAAGGTCCCATACAGCTGCGAGTCCTAAAATAGTTCGGATTGATGTCATCTTCACAACTGGAGAGAAAATTTTAGTGAAATCGATCCCCTTTTCTTGAGCATAACCCTTTACCACCAATCTGGCTTTGTAACGCTTCCTACCTTCGCCTTCTTCTTTCAATTTATATACCCACTTGTTCTTAACTGGTTTTCGATTTGGTGGAAGGACAACCAAATCCCATGTGTTATTAACTTCAATCGAACTCATTTCTTCTTGCATAGCACCCTGCCATTTATCCCAATTTTCACCCTTCATAGCTGCTTGAAAATTTGAAGGTTCTGTATATTCAGAGAGCAATAAAGTGGGCTCTGCCTCTTCAGCAAAGAGAAGTTCATAATTAGAGAATTTGGATGGAATCTTTCTCTGTCTACTTGATCTTCTGACATTCCCTAAATCAATTTTAACATCAACTATGTTTTTTTCTCTTATATCCCCATCGCTATGTTCTTGGTCCTTTTCAGATGGTGAATGCCTTTTATCAGAGGAGACAACACCTTTCTGCACCTTGATATTTTCATCATTATGACCATTATCACCACTACTTTTACACATATGTTGGTCAATACTACAAATTGGAGAGTCAACAAATGGCTGCATACCAAGCTGTGAGTCACAGACAGGGGAATAACTTGTAGGCTGTGTATTGAACAAAGACTTTTGCTGCACTAAAAACATACCATCATGCCACCGTGTAGTATCCAAACCTGCTGAAGTGTTATGAACAGCAGAATTATTTCGAACAGAATTGCCATTATTACATAAATCTGGCAAATGTATGTATTCATTTTTTGAATTGTCATGTTTCTCCAAGCTTGGAAATATTGTCTCATTAAAGACAACATCTCTACTATGAATTATTTTCTTTCCAACGGGATCCCAAAGTCTGAAACCAAATTGATCTTCGCCATAGCCTATGAAGATGCCTCGATGTGATTTAAAATCCAGCTTTGTCCTCTTTTCTTTAGGGACATGAACATAGGCTTCACATCCAAAAAGTCGGATGTGTGAATATGAAATCCGTTTTCCTAACCATTCCTCTTCCGGAATACCGAAATTCAACTATGATGAAGGACTCTGGTTGATTAGATACATAGTTGTATTACAAGCCTCAGCCCAAAACTCCTTGCTTAAACCAGCATTTGAGAGCATGCACTGTGCTTTCTCAAGGATAGTTCGGTTGAGCCTTTTCACTGCCCCATTCTCTTGAGGGGTGAATAGAACAATTTTAATTCTTCTAATGCCATGATCTGTACAAAGGTTATCAAACTCCAAGGAACAAAATTCACCTTCATTATCCGTTTTTAAACACTTTATTTTGTGACCACTTTGGTTTTCAACAAGTGCTTTGAAAATTTTGAATTTTGAAAACACTTCAGATTTACGGGACATCATATAAATCCAAACTTTTCTAATACAATCATCTAGGAAAGTAAAAAAATAGTTTGTGCCTCCATAAGAGGTTACCTCCGTAGGTCTGAAGACATCTGCGTGCACCAATTCCAACGGTGTTGTCTTCATGTCGTGTCCATTCTTCAAGAAGCTGACCCGTCTTTGCTTCCCATGAAGACAATGTTCACAAAACTCTAAATTTGCTGATTGTAGACTTGGAAGTTGGTCACAGTTGAGCATCACCTCAAGGCCTTTCTTGCTCATGTGACATAACTGTTGATGCCAAAGGGCTACATCGCTTCCCACAAGTGTCATAGCAGCTCCCACCTCATCAATGGTTTTCACAATGTAGAGATTACCCATCTTGTCTCCTTTTGCAATAGCTAAGGAACCTGTGGCTATTTTCCATGTGTCTGTGAGTTCGGTTTTAAAGCCTTGTGTATATAATTGGCTAACTGAAATCAGATTTCTCTTAAATTGAGGAACATGTCTAACATCTTGGAGCAATAATTTGGCTCCTCCATCTAGATGCAAGATAACATCACCTTTCTCAATGATTTTACAAGCTTTGTTGTCGCCCAAGTATACTTCTCCAGAATCACCTTCTTGATAATTTGTGAATGCATCCGTGAGAGAGGAAGCATGAAAAGAGGCGCCAGAATCAATTACCCATGGATCAAATTTTGTATCAGTTGTAGCTAGTACTAGAATCCCATCATCTTTATCATGGACTATGCTTGCTTCGTTATCCACTACTTTGTCTTGTGCCTTCTTGTACTTTCTACAATCTTTCTTAACATGACTAGCCTTCCCACAAAACCAACAACCGCCTTCTCTTCCTCTATACTGTGATCTTCTAGCTGATTTGGACCTTGGATAGTTATTATTTTTGCCTTTATATTGGCTTCTTCCTCTATTTTCGGTGCTCACCATTGTGAGAGCATCACTGGATGAGGGCTCATTGTTCTTCCTCCTTAAATCTTCAGAGAGAAGAGTGGCTGAAACTTCATCAAAGGCCAACTTCTTGGAGCTTGATGCTGTAGTGCTTATGGCTGTCACAACTCCATCCCAGCTATTTGGTAGAGAGCATAAGAGAAGAACAACTTTATTTTCATCGTCTTGAGTCATTCCAACCGAATTCGCTTGGCTGATCAAAGTGTTGAATTCATTAATATGGTTCACCATTGCGCAACCTTCCTTAATCTTGAGTTTATAAAGCTTCTTCATGATGAAGACTTTATTTGTAGCAGATGCCATAGCATATGTTTTTATCAGTTTGTCCCAAACTTCTTTTGTAGTATTCTCCTTTGCAACATTGAACAAAACATTTTCATTCAGCGAAAGAAAAATTGTTGCCTTGGCTTTTTCATCAAGAGTCTCCCAATCTTCATCTTTCATGGTAGAAGGCTTCTTTGGTTTTCCTTCGAGCGCAAGTTTAAGGTCTTGCTTGATCATCAAAGATTGCATCTGAATCTTCCATATCCTGAAATTATTTCTGGAAAATTTTTGTACCTTCAAATCCTCCATCTTTAGGTTATTCAATTACTAAATTTCCAAACAACTGTGCACCTAGCTCTGATACCAATTGTAAAAGATAGAAGATGAACAAATACAGTTTGTAGAAATAAAAAGGATGAAAAACATAGCACAAAGACTAAACACCAAATTTTATCGTGGTTCAGCAAACTTAGCCTACATCCACATTGAGAGTAGAGGTTTTTATTGTATCAACAGATTACTTTTTACAAAGATACAACAATAGCTTTAAATAAGCTTCCAACTACACTGGAAACTGAAGAGTTGCCACAATATTTGGGCCGACTTTCAAAATTACAACATCTGTATGTTACTTCTGATGCCCTCCTAAATGAACAAGGTTAGTCAATGATAGAACAACACGAAAGACACAAAAACCGTTAGTGTTAGTCAATCAAAAACTAATCTAAAAAGGCATACCAAGAGAGACACTAAAAGCATGCTAATGTATCTAATAAATGAAACAAAGATTATGAGGCATCTCCAACTGTCTCTTAGCATGGCCTTAGCTCCTTCTCCCTTGTTCCTCTCCTCTCCAAGTTCCAAAATAGTGTAGCTCTCAGCAGATTTTTGCACTATGGATGCTTATGGAGGATTGAGATTGTAGTATAGCTCTAAATGTGAAATGAAAAGCTAATACTAATCTATTGATGCTAAAATGATATATTTTAACCAAAATAACAAGATATGAGTTAATTATGCTAAAATGCTCTCTAAAAATGTCTATAGCCTAAATGCATACAAGTTTTCAGGATCTGGATTATGAAGGAATGGGCTCTATTTATAGGAAAAATGGAGCAATGGATGGCCAGGATTGAAAGGTTTAATCAAGGGTTGAGTTTGAAAGTTGGGAATCCATGTGCACAATTTGCACCAACGAAATGGTGACAAGTGTCAACATAGGGTTGGGTTGAGAGAAAGGGGTTGGAGGCATTAAATGCCTGAGGAGACCTCATGGTTATCTAGAAGGTAAGGGTCAAGCCTAAATTAGGATTACCCACTGGATTAGGAGTTAATGCAAGAATAAACCTTTGTGCAAATGATTAAGAGATAATCATGGTCAAAGCATTAAAGGCTTGATGAGACCCTTGGGTTGGGTAGAGATTGAGTCAAAACAAATGTTTTAACCATGTAGGAGGGTTTGGGTTAACCATTAATGGTTATTGGAGACTTTGTGGATTAAGTGGTTGAAAGTTGGAAGCCTTTAATGGCTATCAAAGACTTTGAGGATTTAAGTGGTTGAATGTTGAAAACCTTTAATGGTTATCAAAGACTTTGGGGTCTTTGAGAAGTGACTCCATTTTGCTTAGGAATGTGACAATAATTAGGGGATGGATTAGGCTAATTAGGAAGGGGTTAGAAGAATCTAGAAGGGGATTAGATTTTGCAAGTGGATTTGGTGGGTGAGGGAAAATAGGATTTTGTTAAAATAAAAATTCATTTATTTCAATAAATATGTGCAAGTTGCATTTGTAGGAAAATGCAAGTGGGGGGGATAATGATTTAAATAAATGTTTGATTTAATTTATTTAAAAGAGGAATAGGGGGATTTAATTAAATAAATAGATTTTATTTATTTAATTGATTGTGGATTTGATTTAATGAATTAATTAAAATAAATTGAATAATTTATTTAATTAATAGAAGAATGTTCGGGGATGAATTAATTAAATATTAATTTAATTAACTAGTGGCTAGTGGATTTTTAATTAAATAAATACAAAATATTCATTTAATTAAGTTGGACAGATTTGTGTGACTACAACTTCCAATAAGCTTGGAGGTCACATCCCCACGTCAATTGGTGACTGCACAAATCTCATGGAAGTTGAATTGTCCAACAATTCTTTGAGTGGAGAAATACCATGGGAATTTGGCAAGTGCAACAATCTCACCATGATTTATGCCACTCAAAATCAGCTTCGAGGGTCCATTCCAGCCTCTCTTGGATCTCTACCCCACTTGACCTAGCTTTATTTGAACAAGAATTTCCTCTCTGGCGACATCCCAGCAGAGCTTGGGAATTGCAGTCTTCTGGAGGAGCTCAGCTTACATACAAACAAACTTGAGGGGTTAATTCCTCCCGAGTTGGGTCGACTGGGGTGTTTACAAATTTTGTTCTTAGCCGAAAATTCATTTCATGGCCCAATTCCTTCCCAGCTTTTTAGGCCAAGGAGCTTACAACAACTGTATCTGTACACCAATAGTCTCACAGGAAGCATATCCCCAAACATTTGCAATCTCACGCAGTTAAAATACCTATATTTGCAGGACAACCACCTATTAGGATCAATACTTGCGGAATTGGGCGCCCACAACAATCTCACAGGAATTGATCTAACAAGGAACCAGCTGACCGACACAATACCTCCGGCAATTTGCTCTTCTGGATGTTTGGAGATTCTAGTCGTGTGGCATAATCAATTGGAAGGGAACATTCCTTCAGAGATTGGTCGATGCCGGAGTTTGGGGCGATTGATCCTGAGCCACAACAATTTGACTGGTGTTATTCCTTCAGATTTTTTAGGTTCCAATTCTATTATTTATTATCTAGACATGACCGAAAATAAGTTTCAAGGAAGAGGACATCTCTCCAAGATACAGAAGTTGAACCTTTCCTCTAAAGCTCTGACTAGTCTGCTTCCTCAGGAGCTAGGTAAAACTTCTCTCTTGTTTTCGCTAGATTTGAGTTTTAATTAATTCAATGGTTCTCTACTAGACCAATTAGCTAGTTTAAAGAAATTGCAATGCCTAATTTTAGAAGGAAAATGTTTTGGTTGAAGCATTCTAGCTTGGTTGTCCGATTTGAGACAATTACTGCAACTCAATTTGGGCCAAAATCAATTCCAAGGTCGAATTCCGTCATCACTAGGAAATCTAGAAAATCTAGAAATTGGTTTAAATTTAGGCAATAACAGATTGAGTGGAACAATTCCAGAGGGCATAGGAAATCTAAATAAACTAGAGAGAATGGATTTGTCATCCAACAACCTCTCTAGCATCATCCCTTCTGCCTTGGACAGTCTGTTGTCGCTCGAAGCAATCAACATCTCCAGTAATCAGCTCACGGGATGCATACCTAAGTCATGGTTGAAGTTGTGGAATTCTTCCTCAAGTTCATTCATTAGCAATCTAGATTTGTGTGTGTTAGGTCCCGGGGACAACTAAGAGGGGGGCGGGGGTGAATCAATTGTCTTAATAATATTAAACCAAAACAACTTAATCAAATTATTGCTTAATATCGGTGAGACAGTCTATTATACCAGTGGATAGATTTAACAGATAAATGCAATACAGGTGAAGATTAATGCATGAAACTAAAAGACAAAGTCATCCATCACACATAACACCAATATTTGTGCGTGGAAACCCTGTAAGGGGAAAAACCATGGTGGGAAACCTTACCCACAATCAGATGATACTACTGCAGATAGTAAGTGTACATAAATGGGGTCTGCACATGCAGAAAGGCCAAGCGCCTCGAGCTCACTGCTCAATCACTAGTGGGAATTCACACTGACTTACAGTTGGATGGTTAAATCCAATAATAATGTACTGCTCAAAATAGCATCTTCATATGCTGGATTCAGTACCGGTGTAGTTCTGATATGCTTTCACAAAAACCTAGCTTCATCTTCAAATGATGTCTGCATGTATAGCTCTGCTTAATTTCGCATATACCTTCGCACAAAACCTTTTTCACATTCCTTCATCGATCTTACAATTAAGACCTTACATTTATACCATAACCTAGGACCAATTTTAGTAGGTCGGCTCTACAAGATATTACAATAAAATATTTTATAAACAAAGCAAATATCCGATGCAATAACCGATTGAACATGTCAGCTTAATACATTTACAACATTAATTAATCATCTTCATAGCGTGCCATGTTGATCTGGAAAAGATAAACCTGCCGGTGTAACTCTGGACCTATTTGCCAGTAACAGCAAATATGCAAATGCGAATATGCCAATAAACAATTCTCCAAGATAAGATGTCCAAACAATGTCTTCGACATTACCAAGTGTTTTCCAAGTCATTCCAAGTGTAGGTGATCATTATTTCCTGCTGGTGTACCATATACCGGTGACTGTCCAAAAGTCACTTGATTGCCGGTGAATGTTGCTGGTTCTCCAAAGTGCTAGAGTTTTAGTAGGTGTTGACATCAGTGACAAAACCATACCAAAATACCAACAGTGTGCAACAGAGAAACAAGGGAGTTTCTGTAAGTGCAGGGGTGATCTTCCTTTATCTGATAAGGAAATCAAGCATCTCGACAAAGTCTATATAGTCCTTACTGTGATTGGAGCTGTGATTTTATGGAGACTTTTATCCCCCAAAATGAGTTCCACACTCGAAACTGGTGGATAAGTGCCTTCCAGAAATTTTTTCAATTAACGGAAAATCCAAGTGAGAACTGAGAAGTATGTAATCAGTAAAGGGGGCAAAGGGGTTGTTTATAGAGTGGAGCTACCTTCCGGTCAACTGTTCGCTTTGAAGATGATATAGTTAAATCGTAAACACAGAGAGGAGAGAAGCATAAGAAGAGAGTTCAAAACAGTAGGACAAATTCATCACAGGAATCTGGTTAAAGTTTTGGAGATATGGCAAATGAAAGATAACGGGTTCGTTCTATACGAGTACATGTCCAACGGGAGTCTGAATGATGTATTGCACGAGATGAAACCCCCTCCAGTTTTAGGATGGGATATCCATTACAAGATTGCTATTGGTACAACTCATGCGCTATCTTACCTTCACCATGACTGCAAGCCAGGGATTTTACCTGACTATACAACACACTCACTTAGACTTGGCAAATCTCAACTCTGAATTTAAAAAGTGCTTCTAGGGGCCTAATTGCTCTCAACATCTCCACCACTTCTCTCATGGAAGGCCTGTCCTCAGCCTTATCCTCTATACATTTCAGGCCAATTCTAACCATGCCCACCATGTCTCCCTTGATGGCTGCTTCTGTCACTTCGTCTCCAAGCTCTACATCAATCATTGCATCTTCCCTTCCACTGTATGATTTTACCCATCTCACGATCTCCATCCTTTCTGCAAAACTCGAATCCCTCACCTTTTTCCTCATTATCAATTCCAACAACATCACACCATAGTTGTAAACATCTATCTTCTCTGTCATTCTGGTTGACTGTCCACGTTCTACAACAAAAGCCAATTAAAATCCAAGCTAGAAAAGCAAAGCAAAAATTATAGCACAACAAAGTTAATGTAGACATTCTCTTACCAGGTGCAATGTAGCCCAAAGTACCCATTAATGAGGAAGAATCAGTAGTGAGTGACCCGTCCATGGGTTGAGCAATCCCGAAATCAGAAATATGGGGTTCCATATCTGAATCCAGCAGTATATTGCTGGGCTTGATATCACCGTGTAAAATCCCTGGCTTGCAGTCATGGTGAAGGTAAGATAGCGCATGAGCTGTACCAATAGCAATGTTGTAACGGATATCCCATCCTAAAACTGGAGGGGGTTTCATCTCGTGCAATACATCATTCAGACTCTCGTTGGACATGTACTCGTATAGAACGAACCCGCGATCTTTCATTTGCCATATCTCCAAAACTTTAACCAGATTCCTGTGACAAATTTGTCCTGCTGTTTTGAACTTTCTGCTTATGCTTCTCTCCTCTCTGTGTTTACGATTTAACTGTATCGTCTTCAAAGCGAACAGTTGATCGGAAGGTAGCTCCACTCTATAAACAACCCCTTTGCCCCCTTTACCGATTACATACTTCTCAGTTCTCACTTGGATTTTCCATTAATTGAAAAAATTCTTGTAGTCTGGAAGGCACTTCTCCACCAGTTTCGAGCATGGAACTTGTTTTGAGGGATAAAAGTCTCCATAAAATCACAGCTCCAATCACAGTAATGACTATATAGACTTTGCCGAGATGCTTGATTTCCTTATCAGATAAAGGAAGATCGCCTTTGCACTTACAGAAAGTACTCTGTTTCTCTGTTGCACACAAATTTGGATTGTCAGTGAATGAACTTGAGGAAGAATTCCACAACTTCAACCATGACTTAGGTATGCATCCCGTGAGCTGATTATTGGAAATGTTGATTGCTTCGAGGGACAACAGACTGTCTAGGGTAGAAGGGATGATGCCAGAGAGGTTGTTGGATGACAAATCCATTCTCTCTAGTTTATTTAGATTTCCTAGGCCCTCTGGAATTGTTCCACTCAATTTGTTATTGCCTAAATTTAAACCAATTTCTAGATTTTCTAGATTTCCTAGTGATGACGGAATTCGACCTTGGAATTGATTTTGGCCCAAATTGAGTTGTAGCAATTGTCTCAAATCGGACAACCAAGCTGGAATGCTTCCACCAAAACGTTTTCCTTCTAAAATTAGACATTGCAATTTCTTTGGACTGGCTAATTGGTCCGGTAGAGAACCATTGAATGAATTAAAACTCAAATCCAACGAAAACAAGAGAGAAGTTTTACCTAGCTCCTGAGGAAGCGGACTAGCCAGAGCTTTAGAGGAAAGGTTCAACTTCTGTATCTTGGAGAGTTGTCCTAATTCTGCAGGAAGGCTTCCATTGAGTTGATTCATGGACAGGTTTATGGAACTCAGATTTTTACAGTGCCCAAGACTCCATGGTATTCTTCCTTGCAACTTATTTTCGGTCATGTCCAGATAATAAATAATAGAATTGGAACCCAGAAAATCTGAAGGAATAACACCAGTCAGATTGTTGTGGCTCAGGATCAGTCGCCCCAAACTCCGGCATCGACCAATCTCTGAAGGAATGTTCCCTTCCAACTAATTATGCCCCACGACTAGAATCTCCAAACATTCAGAAGAGCAAATGGCCGGAGGTATTGTGCCGGTCAGTTGGTTCCTTGTTAGATCAATTCCTGTGAGATTGCTGTGGGTGCCCAATTCCGCAGGTATTGATCCTGATAGGTGGTTGTCCTGCAATTATAGGTATTTTAACTGTGTGAGATTGCAAATGTTTGGGGATATGCTTCCCGTGAGACTGTTGTTGTACAGATACAATTGTCGTAAGCTCCTTGCCCTAAAAAATTGGGAAGGAATTGGGCCATGAAATGAATTTTCGGCTAAGAACAAAATTTTAAACGCCCCAGTCGACCCAACTTAGGAGGAATTAACCCCTCAAGTTTGTTTGTATGTAAGCTGAGCTCTTCCAGAAGACTGCAATTCCCAAGCTCTGCTGGGATGTCGCTAGAGAGGAAATTCTGGTTCAAATAAAGCTGGGTCAAGTGGGGCAGAGATCCAAGAGAGGCTGGAATGGACCCTGGAAGCTGATTCTGGGTGGCACAAATCATGGTGAGATTGCTGCACTTGCCAAATTCCCATGGTATTTCTCCACTCAAAGAATTGTTGGACAATTCAACTTCAATGAGATTTGTGCAGTCACCAATTGACGTGGGGATGTGACCTCCAAGCTTATTGGAAGTAACAAACAGACGTTGTAATTTTGAAAGCCGGCCCAAAGGTTGTGGCAACTCGCCAACCAGCTGATTGTTGTGCACACTGCACATAAAGATCTGTTAGATGCTCACAATTGGCAATGGAGGAGGGTATCTTTCCAACTAAGGAATTTTCTCCCAACCATAATTTGGATAATTGGGTGAGATTCCCAACATTTGATGGGATCTCTCTACTCTAATTATTGTTAGACAAATAAAGCACCTCGAGCAGGGGAAGCCCAAATATGGAGAAGGGAATGCTTCCATTCAGGAAATTTTCGTAGAGCGACAAAATTCTTAGATTTTTTATGCTACCCAGTTGGACAGGGATTTGCCCATGGAGATAATTGTTTGAGAGATCTAAAGATTCTAGCTCAGGAGGAATGGAACCAAAGAGATTGTTAAAGCTCAAGTCCAGTTCTTTCAAATTGTGTAAACCATAGATGGCCGAAGACAACGTTCCAGTTAGTTCGCTTTGAGAAAGAACAAGTTTACTCACCGTGTTATCTGGATTGCAGGTGACTCCTTTCCAGTGACGGGTTGTTGTCGGAGGAGTTCCAGCTACTTAAAAAGTTGGGAGATGCACTGAACTTGTTAAGAAGAGAAAGTAGGACAACCCCATCATTGTTTACTGCTTCAGTGCATTGTGTCTGAAATGCTAGTACCATAAACACCATGCGTGTAAGTCTGTTCATTCTGATTTTTTCGAACAATCAGCTTGTTTCGAAAGCAGTGAGTGTAACATTTACATGGCAATGGCTATGCAGCGGACAAAATGGCCCGCCCATGCCATGCCTTCTCCATGCCCCTCATATCATCAGGGCAATCATTCCCAGGCCCGTACAATCCGTCACATCTGCCAGTTACATCCGTTTATTTTAAATTTACTTATTTATTTTTTATATTAAAATCTACTAATTATTTTAATTTAAAAAGTAAATATATTTAGAAAAAATAAATTATTATTTGCTTATATCACTATTTAATTTTTTTTAAAATAATATTATTAAAATTTACATATAATATATATCTTACAATTAATTATATATTGTAATATACTTTCTATTAAAATAAATTAAAAATTTAAACATATAAATTATTATAAAAAAATAAAATATATAATTTATTATTTATAATATTAATTATTTTACTTATTATAACTTTTAAAAAATAAAAAACATAATAAATGAAAAAAACAAGGTAAAGCCGCAGTGGGCAGGACGGATGTAATTGGCGGATGTGACGGATTGTACGGGCCTGGGAATGATTGGCCTGGTGGCATGAGGGGCATGGAGAAGGCATGGCATGGGCAAGCCATTTTGTCCGCTGCGTAGCCATTGCCCATTTACACCATCGATTTTGCAATTAATAGTTGCGATTGACTAACCTATCACTAACACATTGTAAAAAAGGTTTGTTTTGGAGCTAGAATAGCTTCAGCCCCTTCAAACTGGGATACTTGTAACTTTAAATTTCTCATATCGCTCCAAAACATTACGAGTCAACAGGACTGAGAAATCCCTCAGAAAATCTGAAAGAAGAAAGGTACGGGGTATCCAATTTTCCAACATAAATTTCTTACTAACTTTTCAATTCACATGGAATCTATCTTTTCATGATTTAGACCCTAAAACCCTCCATTATGAGTTAAGGTGCTCCCATTGTACTACTTAAAAAATTTGTGTCTAGTTTGTATGAAAATGGTTTCATTTTATTTAAAATGCTGCTTAGTTTTACAAATATTAGAAGGAAAGTAAAATTAATTTTATAGTTCTTGGAGCTTAATAGATAGTTGTTTGGAGGTGTTGAGGTACCCTGGTGGAAGCAGGATTGGAGTAAATTTTCTTGGCCTACGTGCAACTTTTTCCTATGATTGGTGGTTCATAACTGTTGTCTTACTTGGGATAATATGTGCAAGCGGGGTTTTAAGGGTCCCTTGATGTGCATCATGTGTGGCAACAGTGAGGAGTCCGTGTCTCATCTTCTCTTTTAGTGCTCCTTTGTTAAGGAAATCTGACACTTTTGGTGGAGTGTTTGGGGTCAGTTTTGATGGCATGCTTCCTCTTTGTCTGAGTTTTGGGCCCACTGGGGTAAACCCCCTGCTAAAACTTCTTTTCTTCAGGTGGCTTGGGCTCTTGGTCCTTCTTTTCTCATTTGACACGTGTGGTTGGAAAGGAATCAGAGGATTTTTCAGGATGTTAAAATGGGTGTTATACACCTATGGTGGAAAATTATCCACTCTCTTTGGGAGATTGTTTTGGCTAAGTACGATGTGTCGGGTGGTGTGGATCCAAGGGCGGTTGTTATTTGCAATTGTCTAACCTTACCTCTTCAAGGAGATGCTTCAGTGGTTGTTGGTCAGCATAGTAGGAGGAGGTGTAGACAACCTATGCAATGGATCAATCGGGAGGGTCATTGGTGCTCCCCTCCTCTTGGAGTTTTAAAAATTAACACTGATGACTCATCTAAGGGAAATCCTGGGCATGCTGGCATTGGGGGAGTTGCTTGAGATAGTTTTGGTAATGTCCAGTTTATTTTTTTTGTTTATAAGGACTTTCATACTAATAATTTGATGGAGGTTCTTGCAATCTTGTATGTTGTCCAATGTTGTTGTGCTCTTGGCTGGTGTAGAATTATTTGTGAGTCTGATTCTCAAGTAGTGGTGACTCTGTTGACTAGGCAAGAGCTTGGGGATGTTAGCTGGCACTTGGCTTTGGTTATCCAACAGATTCTTCAGTTGTGTACTTCCTTGGATTATGTTACTTTCACACACATTCCTAGGGAGTGGAATGGTGTTGCTGATTGTTTGGCCAAATGGGTGTCGGTTCATATGCAGGATTGGAATATTTTGGATAAGGGGAAATTGCCTCCTGATATGGCTCATGTGCTTGATCAGCAGAGCCCTATAGTGCTCTTTATGTTTGGCTCTTTGCTTCTTTGTATCTCTTTTTTTGTTGAATACATTTTTATCCCTTTTTTAGTTAAAAAAAAATTCATCGCTATTTGGTTAAATATATATTTGATGTTTAACTAAAATAATTAAATTTATATGATTTCTAATAGATTATATAATTATGCAAATCTTATAAACTAACATTTATATTTATAATAATCTCTATAAATTACATCTGTGAAGGTCTTGTTTCAATAATTTCTTTACATTTGTTTTCATCTCTCATTTTAAAGATTTTTTTTAGCAAAGGTCTTGTTTCAGAGTACTTTTTATTTGCTTTATCTCCATTTCTAAGTTGGCATATCTCGGCCAATGTGTATGTTTGCTAATGCTAAATAATTGAAGAAATGAAATTTCTCTTTTCTAACTATTTCATGCTAATAATGGATCATACAATCTAAAATGTTGATTGATAAAAAAGCAAGTACATAATCAATTTCATAAACTATTGTCAAAATACTGCACAATATGAAAATTTTCTTTTGAAATTCAATTATAGAAGAGCATTTGTAGCATAATAAATTAAATGTTTAACAACCTCATCTATGTATCCATTCTTTAATTATACCTCTATGAACTACCTTAACCCCTTCTAAAATTCTAAACCAACTTTCATTCTAAAAAATATTATTTAAGAGGCAAATGGTTACAAAACTTAGATTGCATTACACTTACTATGACAATCAATAAAATGTAATTATCTTATTTCACATAGAATTACAACGCCTATCATAATGTGACTTGAATGAATTAATCTCTAAAACCATTGTATTTTAGAATCCAACCTTCAATTTATCACAAGTTTTGACAAAGTTTGAGGGATTCATCTTTACATCTACTATAAAATACCTCATAACACCAACAATAGTCCAACTTGCATTTATTTTGGTAGAGGTTGAGGAATTTGTCTTTACAACTGCTTTCTTGAGAGAAGATGCCTAAAGGAACACCCCTTATAGTAATTTGCATCTATAACTGCATGCCTCAAGGTTGATGGATTACACAACATTCATTTTGGTGGATCAAACTAGAAAACCCAAGCTACCCAAAGTAGAAGAAATATTGAGAGAAAAAATCCAAGTCCTTCTTGGAAATGAAAGAAATCGAAAGATAGATATCTACTAGTTGTGATTATAAGCATTATTATTCAGAGCCTATAATACAAACTTCTTGTGATTTCGATTCAAAGTAGGCATTACACTACTAAAAAAAGTTCACAAAATTAGAACCATGATTCTTATTTTTGCATGAAACCATTTCATTTGAACATTATAAGGCAATGATTTGAGATATTAATGAATAAATAGGACATCAAGATTGTTGAGTTTTGTTTATTCTTGCCAACAACATTTGTTTAAAAATCTGCAGGTTCTTTTCAATATGTCCACTTTGGGAATATGCAATTTGAATATCTAAGGTCAAGCAACAGGATTTGCAAGGATTTGCATGGAGTATGGAGTATGTAGGGCTTAAAGAGAGGATTTGGTTTGTTTAATATTAATTTTCCTCTAGCTTTTAATAGGGTTCATAAATTATCTCATTTTCTATCTTCACTTGTTAGAGATTCTTCTATTTTTAATATTCAATTTATGTTTACAAAAACTATTCAATTATTGAGTGCTTGTACTTTTGTGAGTAGATTATTCAACAAAATTTTAATAAATTAAAAATTTTAAAATATTTTCACACGAATGATTGGAGAGCTCAATGAGAAACCCACTTTGAAGCAAAGCAAAAGCTAGTGAATTTTTTTTTTACCCCCTTCAATTTAACTTTTATGTTATTTGAGTTAATGTAACAAAATAACATCAAAATTGGATCAAATATTTTGACAAATTCTTGGAATTTGTTGCTTCTATGAGGTTTATACGATAAGAAACTAAAATAGTTCATCTATAACAACATTGGTGTAGGATTTGTTCTTCAACTTGATACAATTTATATGCTTATAACTTATGCTGCTTAGGAGATAACATTCAATACAATCTACTAAAGATATCGAATAATTCAAAGACAACTTTGTAAGAACAAATTTATGCAAGGAAGGTATTGTGCCTATCCCTTTTATGGAGGCGTACATAAATTAAAACCTTTGTCAAAGTGAAATTCACTTATTTGTTTTCTAATGTATTGTGTTGTGTGCATAGAAAATGAGGTAAAATAATTAATGAACAATTTGTAGAAGTTGTTTATCTCTTATGTCGATTGAGAATTTGAACCTTGTCATATACAATACAGTTAGGCGATAAATTATTAAGAACACTATTTTTTTTTCAATGACATGGTTGTTATTAGAAAATTTAAATTATTCACTCCATGCAAGCATGTGCACGTATACATGCCAATTTTTAATAATTTAAGGTACTTATTATATATTAAAAGACAAAGTTAAGGAGATGATTTTGTTTACACGGATGTATGACATGCATAGTGTGGTTATAGAATCCCTGTCAATATAAAAATATTTATTGTAAAATTATATTAGTATTTTATTTCAATTATAAGTAAAAAAGGTATATGGGAACATTCTAAATATTGGCTTTAGTGAGAGCATGCATGTAGATAAAATATTTTAAAGGAAAAATCTTAAATGAATTGTAAATATGAAAATCACATTTTATTTCAAAGTAGTGTTGATATAAACTCTAAGGTTAATATTACTTTGGGTTATGTTTGATATTATATGTTGGTGTGATGCAATTGAAGAAAAATGGTTTATGTATTCATGGTTATGTTAATATTACTCAAGAAGATTTTTCTAGTACAAAACTACTCCCTCCAAAATTTTTGAGCAAGCTTCCAAGATTGAGTGAGAATCTAAGGGTGTTCATTCTAGGCAACTAAGATGCAACAATTGTTGTTCCTCAACTACTGAGGTTGGGGATGACAAAAATTTATAGGGGTCTCTCATGTGTAATTCTCAAAATGAAAGGATGAGGATACAATACTACAAGATTGAGAAGAAAGAACAATTTTCAAGTTCTAACTCTTTTTAGCTAGATTTGAGAAAATAGAGTTTTGACTTAATATCATAGGAAAGGCCAAAAATCTATAGTGGAGTTGTTATTCTTTTGTTTAATCTCATGGTATCGGTTATTATTGTTTATTACCATTCATAGTTGTAAGTCTTGAAAGAAGAGCTTATTATGAAATGAGAGGATAAGGGGAGCATCAATCTTGAAATAAGAGGAATTAATGAAAGTAACATCCAACTCATTAGTTTTGTTTTATTTCTTAATCAAGAATTATTGGGCAACAAGCAATATGAAGGCAACCTCCCCTCTAAGAAGAGAGATTTAATCATGTGACTGAAACTACAATTTTGTAAACCTTTCTAGTTTTCAAAATTTTCACCCAACACAACCTAAGAACAAACATGCTAAGGTCAGATCACAGATGCAAATCACTAAACTCTAAAATATTCTTTTAATTTTTTATAAGAAAAGAGAATTACAAAATTCACTTTTAAAAAAAATGTTGAACTCCTATTACAAGAATGCTTGTGGGCTTTTAGAGAATTCATTCCATCAAGAATGGGAATGACTTTTGCAACTGAATCTTCTTCTGCATACTTGTCCCGTGTTCACAAAATCATGATGACCATTACAATTTTTTTTTTTTTTGATCAGTAAAGACAGGGCCAGATTTATATTAATTATGCAAAAATACAGTGCTGACATGACTAGTAGATAATTATCAAAATTCTTGCTGGGAGCATCTGTGAGTCTTCTGAGAATTCAAGAAGGAGGGCAACCAGACAAGCATACCATACTAAACATATGGTGTCCTTCCAAGCCTAACATATAAAGTCTTAAGATTATTAAAAACTATAAAGAGTCTGAGTGGCAGATTCTCTACTGCCAAATTAACAAAGATTTTACTTGTTAAAGCCAAAATTACTCACTCCAGAGTCTAAAACGGTTAAAAACATTAAACAGATCTCAATAAGGTACCTAGCTCGCAGTTTCATTGGTGGCTTTAGATTGAGGAGTCACATTTCTTGCTCTCCCACGGCTTTTGCTCGGGGGCGGCCACGACCACGTCTAGACCCACAGCGACCCCTGCTAGAACCATCCCTGCATGCCTACTCCGCCTGAGGACTCTCAGTTTCTACTTTCATAGGTAGAAGGTCGTTGAGTCTAGCAAATTGAATTAGGTCATCCTCTCTACCCTGGTCTTCTGAATTTCCCCCCCAAAACTGCCATTTAAGGTAGCCAAGGCCTACTCCAGCAAACACTCTGTGTCTATCCAGATCCTTTCCTTTCAAATCTAGCAAAAAAGGGTAGTAGTTAATTAGCTCACCATGAGCATTAAATAGAATTTTATCACTTGGCCGAGGAGACCTAGAATCATGGATAGCCTTGTTTAGGATTTCTTGAAGCTCTTGGGTAACCTCTTCTGGGAATAGCTGCTTCGTGAGGCTCCAAACTGCTTGCTTTGCAAATTTTAAATCCATCAAAGAAGCGACAAACCTGAAGGAAATGCTAGTGTTATCCCAGGGATACTCGTCTCTGTTCAGATGCCCAATACCCAAAATCATCTTGATTGCCAGTATAACAGGGAATTCTGAATAGAGGAGGAGGCGCTTCAGCCTCAAGTCTGTTATCTTCCTGAAAGAGGCTTGGCGCGTCGAGGTCGAGAGGGAGATTGGAGTATTTGCACCAAAACAGGAGGTGGGCTTAGGATAGACGCTCATTATGAACCCAAAGGGAGGCTCTGTCAACATGATTGGTAAATGCAGGCTATTAGACAAGAAAGGAAATGAAAAAATAGAGCTTTAAGATTAACTAGCAAGAGATTGATAACGACTTGCAGAAGGCATTACAGAGACTTGCAGAAGGCATTACAGAGAAATAGACGGGAACACTCTTTTACGCCAAATAATGAGGGGCAGAATTACATTTAATTTGCCAACTAAGGTGGTGAAGGATGTTTGTCCTCGACATGCCAAATTTGTTGTTCGGGCCATGCAAACCTTAATTAGATTTGACAACTTTGCTAGCTAGGTCTCAAAAAGTGATTCAGGGAAAGCTTAGCTCAAAACTGCGATTTGAGTGACATCACTAAATCTGGACCCACTCTATCCAAAAAAAGTTAAGTTTGAATTTTAAATGGGAGGTAGTCGTTTCACTAGACCACCAAAGATGAAATTTAATGTTTGCATTGCTAAGGGAAGCATTTTAACTAGCTTTTGCACTTCTCTGAGAATGTCTCTTGCATTTGAGCTTGGCATCCTTTAGAGGCTTTACCTGTCAATTAATATGATATGCTAGGCCAATAGGTAGATTTCCCTGATCCCACCTGTAGATGTAGGTTCCTTGGGCACCAATTTTTGAAAGAGCATCTGCCTCTGAGTTTGCTTCTCTATAGATGTGATTTGCTTCATAATGTTTAATTCTATCCAAGCTTGCTATTATATTGTCTAAGATTCCCTGCAATCTCCAATTTGGAGTTTTTTTCATCTTGATTGCATTTATTGCTATCTCTGAATCACCCTCCACTGAAATGTTTTTTAAACCATAGTTTATGCAATCTATCAATCTGAATTGCAATGCTTTGAATTCTACTATATTATTTGTGTCCGGAGGAATCGGCTTTGCCATTTTCCCTAGGATTGTTCCTGTGTGATCTTTGATTACATATCCTATGCCTAAAGGGCCCAGATTGCCTCTAGGAGCACCATCAAAATTTAGTTTTAGCTAGCCAGGATTTGGAGGGGACCAGGTAGCAGCCTTCCTTATATTGTTTTTTTGCCCAAAGGAAGGAGGAATCCTAATTCCATGCCAATTTTTCCTAATGTTTTCATCCCATGAGGAGAAAGCTTTAGGCTCTTCCAAAGAGAAAGTTGTCTTGTAGTTAACTGTATCCACTATAACCGATTCAATTGAATTTAGGATTGTTTCTAACCTTCTAGATTTGTCATCAAATAACTTGCGATTCCTCTCCTTCCAAATTTCCCAGACTACACATGATGGGGATACTTCCATAATTATTCTCAAGGTTCTCTCCTTACTTGGAAGAGGCCAGCGTTGAAAAAGGGATTTAATGTCATTTGGCAGATCTGTGATCAACCCAAGTTTAGCACAGAGCCATCACCAACATTTGGACGCAAAGGGGCAGTTCAGCAGGAGATGATCCACTATCTCTGCCTGAGCCTTACACATAATGCACCTAGAAGGTCCTTCATACCCCATTTTTGTGAGCTTTTCTGCAATTAAGATATTCCTTTGATAGGCTAGCCATGCAAAAATCCTTGCCTTAGGAATGACCTTGGAACTCCAAAACAACTTCTTCAAAATATCCTGTTGATCCTAATTAGTATTGCTAACTAGCACTCTATAGCCATCTTTAGGATTGTACTACCCTATTTTAGAAGATGCCCACATTAAAGAATCTTTCCCTCTTCTCGGATTGATATTTCTTGCTTTTAGGAGCTCTGAAAGTTGATCTAATTCTTCCCCTGAGGTTGGTACTCCTTCCAATGATTTCCATGTCCAACTTTGAGAATTGGGTGGGCCATCCTCAATCAAATAATCTCTCACTCGGACACACTAGTGATGCTTAAGCCAGTTCTCTATTATAGGTATGTTAAGGGAGCTCGCAATAGATGGGTAGCCTCCCCAAGGATCCTCCCCCAAAAAACTTGATAATCCATCATGAATGTCCCATGTGATCTGTTCTGAAATCAAATTTCTACAAGAGATAATAAAATTCCAAGTTCTCGATCCCTTGGGGAATATGCCTGTTCTTAGGAGATTGAGAGGATCTTGATTTGGTAAATACTTGGTTGCCAGCATTCTGACCCATGTAATGTTGGGATTCTTTATGAACTTCCATACAAGTTTGGCCCCTAAAACTTTGTTTTGCAGTTTAAGATCCTTAATGCCTAAACCCCCTAGGATTTTAGGCTTGATTATTTATTCCCATGCAATTAGGGCTATTTTATGTTTTTCCTCAGTATTTTGCCAAAAAAAGTTTCTCATCTTCTTAATTAAAAAGGCATTGGCACTTGCTGAGAGGGATAGGATGGATAATAGATAAATGGGAAGAGTCGAGACCACTGCTTGAATCATCACTAGTTTTCCCGCCCAAGACAGTCATTTTCCTTTCCAAGAATTTGAGGTCTTTTCCACTTGTAGCTTTAAAGGATCCCAAGATTTAGTATTCCTCACACCTTGATCAATTGGAATGCCCAAATGGATACAAGGGAGAGAACCTTCACTACAATCTAGTATTCTAAGTATTTTAGACTGCAAAAGTTTAGAGGTAAAGAAGAAATAGACCTTCGACTTATCCTTGTTTCTTATTTGGCCTGAAGCTTTCCCATAGATTTCTAATATCTATTTTAGGTGGGTTGCTTCTTTGGTTTTTTCTGCCCCCAAAAGGAGATTATCATCTGCAAATTGCTGGTGAGTGACTGCAAAGTTTCTAATTACTTTGATTCTTTCTAAAAAATTATTCAGATGGCTTAGTTTAATTATCCTTCCCAATACCTCCCCCATTATTATATAGAGAAAAGGAGAGATAGGATCTCCTTGTCTGATTCCCCTTGAAGAGGAGAAGAAACGTACTGGCTTTCCATTTACTAGGATTGAAAATTTAGGAGTGGAGATGCATTCAAACACCCAGTCAATTCAATGTTTTGCAAAGCCAAAAGCTTGCATAACCTTGCAAAGGAAGCGCCAATCTACACTATCATAAGCTTTTGATATATCTATTTTAATGATCATACCTGGTCTTTTTGTGCTTTGAAGAGTGTGGATTGCTTCTTGCGCTATTATTGCCCCATCAAGAATTGAGCGGCCTGATACAAAATCTATCTGTTCTTCTGATATAATAGATTCCATGAGGGGCTTCATTCTGTTCGTCATGACTTTTGAAAGGATTTTATAAACTATATAACATAGAGAAATGGGTCTGAAATCTCCCAGATTTAATGCATTCTCCTTCTTTGGGATGAGGGAAATAAACATGTTGTTTACTTCCTTAAGAGTTCTTCCTAATCTTCTTGAGCATTCCAAAGCTTCTGCAAGATCTTGACCTAAAATATGCAAACACTTCTTGAAGAAATCCGCAGGAAAACCATTTGGGCCAGGAGCTTTACCCGAGGGAAGTTGATTAAGGGCTTGAAAAACTTCGTCTGGCTTAATTCTCTAATTAAGATTTTGATTATGCTCATCTGTGATAATCTTGGGGATCACTTCCAGCATCTTTTTTTGCTTAGACAATTGGGATCCATCCAGGTTATTTAAAAGATTAAAGAAGAAAGTGGTGATTTCTTTCTTAATCTCATCAGGGTCCTCTGTGACTTGATTATCCTTAGACTCTAGTTTTGATATCCAATTCTTACCCCTTCTACTCTTTGTTACATTATGAAAAAATTTGGTATTTTTGTCTCCCATTCTAAGCCAATTCTCTCTAGATTTCTATTTCCAGAAGATTTCTTCTTTAGATAAAATATCCTCATACTCCAAGAGAAGCTTCTTTTCTTGATGAAAGGATTCCCAGTCCATTCCCTCCAAGATGATCTTATCATTTAGTGTTGCCATTCTTTCTTCTATCAATATTTTTGTTGAAAAGATGTTTTTGAAACGCTGTGAGTTCCATTGAAGCAATTTCTGCTTTACAATTTTCAGTTTAGCAATAAAGCAAAAGAGTTTTGAGCCTTCAAACAATGCTTCCTTCCACTAGTTTTCTATCAAAGTGAGAAAGTTTGGATCTTTCATCCACATGTTCTCAAACCTAAATGGGGCTCTGCAGCTATCCTTACTGCCAAGCAAAGACAACAAGATGGGATAATGATCTGATCCTGAGCAAGGGATAACAGAACAGGAGGGGGAGAATGAAAAGAGCCTTAGATCTCCTTGCCAAAAGAATCTATCTATTTTTTCCGCTATGTTGCTAAATCCTTTCCTTTCGTTTGTCCAAGTGAACAAATCACTTGAGTCTATTTCCAAGAGACCATTCCTATCAATCCAGTCATTGAAGTCCTGCTGAGATCCACCTAAGCGGATTAATCCTCCCTTTTTATCAGAAGCTCTTCTAATAGCATTGAAGTCTCCTCCTATAAAAAGTTGTTCCTCAGTTAATGAGGACAAGACTTCATCTAAGGAAGACCATAAGAGTCATTTTTTGAGTGGGGAAACTGGGGCATAAGTGTTTATTACAAAGAAGATTGTATTAGACCGAAGATGGGAAACTTTAGCCAGAATCTAGTTTCTATTTGAAGCAATACCCTCGAATTTAACTTGGGAAGGCTTCCAGATTATCATTAAGCCTCCTGAAGCTCCTTTTGAAGCCACTGTCACTTGCAAAGACATATGAAATAGGGGGCTAATTCCACTTCCAAATGTGATTGCTTGCTTACTTTCCAGTTTAGTTTCTTGCAAAAAAATGATGTTTGCACTGACCAAAAGGATCTTTCTTTTGATCACCCTTTGTTTGTACATTCCAAGATAAAATTTTCATTGTTGTTCAGGAAGGGGATTCCCCTTCCCTACTTTCCATAGATCTTGGAGTTTTGATTGACTCTCCGCAACACCATCTAAATATTTGTCTTCAATGAGGGATTTGCGACCCTTCTTAGGAGGGGAAGAGCCAAAGTCTGGTTTCTCCAATCCCTCATGGTTTTGATGCAGGCCTAGTTTCCTTTTTTCTTTAACGTGAGAGTACAGGACTGCTAGGGGGGTATCTAAAATTATATCCAGATCTTCATCCTGAACCATAAGATCCTGAAGAAGTTTCTTAGCATTCTGGTCTAAAGAAGAACCCAGGTCTTGAGGAGCTAAAGATGGAGACAACATGAATGGAATTGGATTCTCCACCGGTAGATTAGGAAACTATTCCGTGGTGGGTAAATCTAAGGAAGAGTAAATCTTACCATCAGATAGAAGAGGCTCTTGGTTCTCTTCCATATCAGCTTTAAGATAATTTTCAATGACATCCTCTTCCTGCAGGATTTTAGCAATTTGCATAGGTTTTTTGCTGGGCTTTATTTGCTGTAGGGATCCTTTTTGCTTATTTCACCTTAAACTATTTTTCTTTTTTGGGACCTTAACAGGAGGAAGGGAGAAGATGTTAAAAGCTCCTCTGGTAAGTTAAGGAGTTTTTTTTTTACCAAACAGACTTCTAACAACTTTTTGAGACTGCATCTTAACAATCGGGGAGAGTATAAGAGGAGGACAACTAAAAGGAGAAGGAAGAAAAGACGGAGAGACCATACCTGTACTACAATGTGTCAACTCACCTTGTGTCCCTTTAGGAAGATGATTTGATCTAGGAGTGTGAAGAAGTTGTGGGTCTAGAGGAGCTGAAGACACAAGTGTAGAAACATGAGCTCTATCTTGAAGCTGCTGAATAGCATTCTTGCATGTCTGATCTGCAACCATTGTAGTTGGTGCCAATGGATTTTCCTGACCCCTGACCAACTTCTAACCTTCTTGCTCAGTAGTAGTTCGCTCTTCAGGCTGGTGTGTGAGGTGGATAGCACCCATTGAAGCTACCACTGAACTATTTTTGACTATTTGGTTTCAAAGGATACATTTGCTAGGGATTTCATTTCCCATCCTTCTCACCCTCTGTTTCCATCTGCCCATTTCTGAAATGATTTCTAAGTCGCTATAGAAGCCTTTTTTAAGGTCAATCTCCACATAGATATTTGCTACATCTCCTTTGAGGCCTTTCAAAAAAATTGCCTCAATACCCACTAGGGATCCTAAAGCATCACCTATTTTCAGCAAAGCCTTCGGGCACCAAAACTTAGATGGGAGGCCCACTAAAGATAACCAGACAAGGGATCTCTCAAATCTATGTTTCGCCGGGTCAAAGCCTGGTTTCCAATCTATAAAGTGGAATGTCGACCCTTGGAAGAACAAAGGACAACCTTCCGTGATTGCTTTCTTTAGAGACAAATCAACACATTCTAGAAGAAAGAAATCATTCTGAAGTTGTTTGGTTGAGATTAAGCCTGGAAATGAAGACATCCACCATGAGATTATATTTTTTCTATTCCCACCTATACCACACCATTGTGCAAAAAAGGCATTTTTGTTGAGTCTGGCAATCATGGGGTTCATTGATTCCAAAGGTAGAACAAAAATTTTGCTACCCATGGATTTCCCACTTCATTTCTAATCCTTACAAACAAAGTTAGGAGTCGGTTGATGAGAAAATGGTTTTTTAAAACCCAATACCTTGGTGCCCCTGAAAGACAGGGTGGGTGCAGCCAAAGGGCAAGCTTGCATATTTTGGCAATCATCATGATTGTAGACCAAAGGTGCCTTGGATGAAGAGCATTTCTGAACCCTAGCTAAGATTGGGATGTTATTTGGGCTTGTTGCCACTTTCTTGGCCCAAGAGTCTAAGCTTAAGTGTGTTCGAGAGCTTACATTTTGAGCATTGCCAAACCAGCGAGGGAGGGCTTTTCTTTGTGGGGGAAGAGTTGTTTGAGAACCTAGCCAGGAATGCCTTTGAAAAGCCCGATTCTTCTTTCCCTGAGCACTCGAGGGCATCTGGGAGTCTGTCCAATAAGTCTGTCATCTAGAGGGGCCCTGATATAAATGTGGCATTGTTAATTTCATTGCAACATTTGTTTTCTTTTATAGTAGATCTTTGTGATCTTCCTAATGCCCTTTGTGTGGGGGTACAAACAAGATGAGCTAAAATTTCAAAAACAATTCACCTTCCGTTTTTTCTCTGCCTTCTCCGTACAAAACTACCATTACAATTATTATTCCATGAAGATTTTTTGCATTATTTGCTCTCCTTGGTTCTAGGCATGAGCACCACCTAGATTTCCCATCTTTTGAAGAAAAATAGTCTAGGCATGCAAATTCTTTAAAATTTGGTGACTGATTCTATTTTGGACTCACAAAGTGTCTAGGTTCTTTCTTGTTTCCATCATTCAATAGCATTTCCTTATTCCCCTTTCGAATTAAAGACTTTCAGACTCTCCGCTTGGTTGAAAAGTGGCATTTTTTTTTGCTTATTCTTCTAAAAGTCTTTAAACATAGACATAAAGGGCTCTTACGTGTTTAAGAGATGTGGCATCTTGACAATTTTTTGGGCAATATCTCTTGGTTTGAACTCAGAATTCCATGAACCTTCCAGTGTCTTATTTTCGATGAGAACATTATTTGAAAAACATTCACATAAATGAGCAAAACACATGGTGTGATAGGTAGAATTTTGCGAGGACTCTTCTTTATTCTTTCTCTAGTCCTTCGTGCAACTTCTATGTGGAAACTTTTGCGAGGCCCTTGCTTTTGAACCAAGAAGTATTTGGGGAGAGAACATAGGGAATCTTCATTTTTAACCTTGGACGCACCATAAACTGGCAAAGAAAAGAAGTATTTGGGGAGAGAACATAGGGAATCTTCATTTTGAACCTTGGACGCACCACAGACTAGCAAAGAAAAGAAGTATTTGGGGAGAGAACATAGGGAATCTTCATTTTGAACCTTGGACACACCACAAACTGGCAAAGAAAAGAAGTATTTGGGGAGAGAACATAGGGAATCTTCATTTTGAACCTTGGATGCACCACAAAATGGCAAAGAAAAGAAGTATTTGGGGAGAGAACATAGGGAATCGTTGTTTTGAACCTTGGACGCACCACAAACTGGCAAAGAATTTTTAAAATTCTTCCATTTTATCACTTTGATTTTCTATGAGTCCTCCACATAGAATACCTCGAAAAAGGGTCCCTCTGCTATTTTTGAAAATCAAATGTCATGTGCTCTAAAGAGGAGAAATTAAGGCCATGGAAATCATAACTCAATTAGATCGATGCACTGTATGATCAATTAGTAAAATTTGAAACTATTGATACACTTATATATTAATGATATAAGTAAACCATTTATTTTAGATTGATGTATTAAGATATTTTTATATTAATAAAAGATAATACTTATTATTAGTACTTGTCGTTAGGCAATAATATTGTAATGAGTTTTTTGTTTTTCTAGCTAACTAGTTATTAAAAAAGTTATTGCGAACCAATCACAAACAAGTTTTAACTTTTAATTTTTTCAATCTTTTTATTTATCAAAGCCTAGTTGTACAATTTTTAACATTATAAATTACAAAAATTATTTTTCTATACACTTATTGGCTAAATACGATTTAGCTGTTATAGAGCAAATTTTTAGGAAATCCAAAATAAATGGATTTAGTGGCAGAGAACTACCAAAGAACAATTAAAATGTGTATATATTTTATCATTAATTTTATTTAGTTATTTGTCACTTTAAAAAAAATATATTATAAACAAGAATTTATAAAAAAAGTATTTGGAATGTAGATTGATTTTAATATTTAATAAGATTTGCTTTATTCAAAATTATTAATTGTTTATTATTTATATATTAATAAAACTATTAATTGTTTGATTGAGTGATGTTTTTAAGTTTGCTATTATTATTATTATTCATTAAAAGTCTTATTTTTAATTTACATTTGACATTATAAATAACATTAAATTTTTACAATATAATATATTTTGACATATTTTTTAATTTATCTTCAACATGTATATTTAAGAGAAAATTATGAAGGAAATTTTTTTTTTAATATTTATATTTTCATAATAATATAATAATACAAATTAAAGTAACAATATACTAACTATTTTTAATAATATAAAAATGATAATATACTAATAATAATATAAAATGATATATTAATAACAATGTAATTTTAATTATTACAATAGAAAATTGTTAATTATATTATCTTTGGTGTTCCTAAGATTTAAAATGGGATTATAGGGTTAGGGTTTAATTAGTATTAAGGTTATGGTTAATATTATGATTAGAGTTAATGTGGCTAAGATGTAATTACATATTTTCTTCATCAGCAAAACCTTCACATACCATAATTAAAATATAGTTATTAATGTGTTATTCACAAAAATTAATAAATTACTATTTCAACTATACAAATTAACAAGACAAGTACTAACCACTATGTGACCCTTGTTATTATTATTATTATAATTATATTATAACATGAAAACCAAAAACAATTATTGAATAGTTATTATTATATTAAACTTATTAATTGCACAACCATGACTTGCAAACAAAATGACAACATCCAATTTACATATCTCAAATAAAACTTATTATTGTCTAAAATCACTCTCTTGAACTCCATCTATTTCTCCCCAACCGATGTGGGATAAAGAGCACTGCATCAAAATAAAAATAAAAATAAAAATAAAAATGGAATGAGAAGGAAGCTTAAATTGGGTCCCACAAACCCTGGCCACTTAACCATCAATGCTTAGAGTGTGTTAATTAAGAGAGGTCAAGCATATGCTGCATCAATATTTGCTTTACCATTTCTTTAGAAGGAGTTTAGTATATACAACAGAGAGAATCTCGATCAAATTAGAGGTAGAAGTGAAGATAGCAACAAGAATGGTAAGAACACCGTGAGTAGTCCATGGTAAATCAACTTCTAGTTGTCTTACTGCAATGATAACGTAAGTACAACTTCACTTCAGTAGTAAATCTAGACTAGATCTAAAATGTGCAATAACAATATAAAGATCATATTCTAGTTTATATTGATTGAAAACCATGATTTTTTGGCTTATGATATTTTCACCCATGATATTTTTTGGCTTATGATATTTTCAATCGTACTCTCAAACTTGCAAGTGTTTAATGCAAAACTTTTCTCTTTTCAAACCAATCGATGTCACTATTTTTATTACTACTAAAAAATTTATGTGCATGTTCGTGTGTGCTTCATGCATATCTTCCTGATCGGTGACTTAGACTTGTAGTATTCTGTGAAACTCTTAAATGTGTTGAATTATTTAATTAGTGCTCTATAAGCCAGAAATTGATAACACCTATAGATTATCGTTACTGTATCAATTAAGAGCAAAATTGTTTTGCTCCCGGCCAATGTTTATGTTGCCATATTCTTTAATCACCTGTACATTTATGTTTGGTTGATATGGGGCTCCATACACACCTTTTTCACTACAATGAGTATTATAATATTAGGTAATCAAATAGATCAGCATTTTTTCCTTCAACTTCTTGAAGTTGATGCTGTCGATGTTTATGGAGACTGCAATCTTTAATGGCAGCTGATACGCACATACACAGTTAGAATTGTATACTAAAAGATAGACATTTTAAAAATAGATATACTAATATTCATACAATCAAAACATAATTCAAATATTCTAATTATTGCTGTGTAATTATATCTCAGCAATTACAACTGCAAATAATAAAAGCAAATAAAAGTACAATAATAAAAGCTCAGCTCCATACACAATCTACAATCATCCCAAACATTATAAAAAACTCACACAATCAAATCCAAAAGCATACACAAACAATTTACAATAGTAAACACTCCTAAACCCGTTAAAATCAAAATCAATGCTGCACTATGTTTGCGACACACTACTTAGACATTGCCAAACCCAACTCTGAATTTAAAAAGTCTTTCTGGGGCCTAATTGCTCTCAACATCTCCACCACTTCTCTCATTGAGGGCCTGTTCTTTGCATTATCCTCTGTACATTTCAGGCCAATTCTAACCATGCCCACCATGTCTCCTTTCACGGCTGATTCTGTCGCTTCGTCTCCAAGCCCTTCATCAATGACTACATATTCCCTTCCACTGTATGATTTTACCCATCTCACAATCTCCATCCCCTCTGCAAAACTCGAATCCACTGCCTTTTTCCTCGTTATCAATTCCAACAACATCACGCCATAACTGTAAACATCCATCTTCTCCGTCATTCTCATTGACTGTCCACGTTCTGCAGCAAAAGCCCATAAAAATCCAAGCCAGAGAAAGCAAAGCAAAAAATATAGCACAGCAAAACTAATATAGACATCCTCTTACCAGGTGCAATGTAGCCCAAAGTACCTATTAATGAGGAAGAATCAGCAGTGAGTGACCCGTCCATGAGTTGAGCAATCCCGAAATCAGAAATATGGGGTTCCATATCTGAATCCAGCAGTATATTGCAGGGCTTGATATCACCGTGTACAATACCCGGCTTGCAGTCATGGTGAAGGTATGATAGCGCATGAGCTGTACCAATAGCAATCTTGTAACGGATATCCCATCCTAAAACTTGAGGGGGTTTCATCTCGTGCAACACATCATTCAGACTCCCGTTGGACATGTACTCGTATAGAATGAACCCGTGATCTTTCATTTGCCATAATTCAAACAGTTTGACCAGATTCCTGTGACGGATTTGCCCGGCTGTTTTGAACTCCCTTCTTATGCTCCGCTCCTCTTTGTGTTTAGGATTTAACTGTATCGTCTTCAAAGCGAACCGTTGACCGGAAGGTAGCTCCACTCTGTAAACAACCCCTTTGCCCCCTTTACCGATTACATACTTGTCACTTAGATTTTCCGTTAATTGAAATATTTCTTGTAGTCCGGCTGGCACTTCTTCACCAGATTTGGGGGATTGAAGTCTCCATGAAATCACAGCTCCTAGGAAACAAGAGAGCATAACTGCTCCAATCACAATTAGGACTATATAGGCTTCATCCAGACCTTTGCTTTCTTTAGTAATGAGAGGAAAATCCCCCCTGCATTTACAGAAACTCCCCTGGTTCTCTCTTGCACACAGATCTGGATTGCCAGCGAATGAAACTGAAGACGAATTGCCTAGCTTCAACCATGACTTGGGTAGGCATCCCTTGAGCTGATTATTGGAGATGTTGATTGACTCGAGGGACGAAAGACTGTCAAGTTCAGATGGAATGATGCCGGACAGGTTGTTGGATGACAAATCCATTTTCTCTAGTTTATTTAGATTTCCTAGGGCCTCTGGAATTTTTCCAGTCAATCTGTTATTGCCTAAATTTAAACTAATATCTAGATTTCCTAGATTTCCTAGTGATGATGGAATTTGACCTTGGAATTGATTTTGCCCCAAATTTAGTTGCAGTAATTGTCCCAAATCGGACAACCAAGCTGGAATGCTTCCGCCGAAACGGTTGCCTTCTAAAACTAGATTCTGCAATTTCCGTAGACTGGCTAATTGGTCCGGCAGAGAACCATTGAATGAATTAAAACTCAAGTCCAGCGAAAACAAGAGAGAAGTTTTACCTAGCTCCTGAGGAAGCGGACCAGTCAGAGCATTGGAGGAGAGGTTCAACTTCTGTAGCTTGGAGAGTTGTCCTAATTCTGCAGGAAGGCTATCATTCAGTTGATTCATGGACAGGTCTATGGAGCTCAGATTTTTACAGTGACCAAGGCTCCTTGGTATTTTTCCTTGCAACTTATTATTACTCATGTCTAGAAAATCAATGATAGAATTGGAGCCCAGAAAATCTGAAGGAATAACTCCTGTAAGATTATTGTGGCTCAGTATCACTCGCCTCAAGCTCCGGCATCGACCAATCTCTGGAGGAAGGTTCCCTTCCAACTGATTATGTCCCACGACTAGAAGATCTAAACTTCCGGAAGAGCAAAGAGTTGGAGGTATTGTCCCTGTGAGCCGGTTCCCCGTTAGATCAATTCCTCTGAACTTGTTCTTGGCACCCAATTCTGAAGGTATTGAGCCTGATAGCTGGTTAGCCTGCAAATATAATTTTTGCAACTGCATAAGATCACAAATTTTTGGGGATATTCTTCCCGTGAGACTGTTGTTGTAGAGATACAGTTCCCGTAGGCTCCTTGCCTTGAAAAGCTGGGGAGGAATTGGGCCATGGAATGAATTGTCGGATAAGAACAAAATTTGTAAACGCCCCAGTCGACCCAACTCGGGCGGAATGAACCCGTCAAGTTTGTTTGAATGTAAGCTGAGCTCCTTCAGAAGACTGCAATTCCCAAGTTCTGCTGGGATGCCGCCAGAGAGGAAATTCTGGTTCAAATAAAGCTGGGCCAAGCGGTGCAGAGATCCAAGAGAGGCTGGAATGGGCCCTGTAAGCTGATTCTGGGTGGCACAAATCATGGTGAGATTGCTGCACTTGGCGAATTCCCATGGTATTTCTCCCCTCAAAGAATTGTTGGACAATTCAACTTCAATGAGATTTGTGCAGTCACCAAGTGATTTGGGTATGTGACCTCCAAGCTTATTGGAAGTAAGATACAGTTTTTGTAATTTTGAAAGCCGGCCCAGAGATTGTGGCAACTCCCCAACTAGCCGATTCCTTTGAAGAAAAACCTCTGTTAGATGCTCACAATTGGCAATGGAGGAGGGTATCTCTCCAACTAAGGAATTTTCTCCCAACCATAATTTGGATAGTTGGGTGACATTCCCTACATTTGACGGGATCTCTCCGGTCAAATTATTGGTAGACAAATAAAGCACATCGAGCAGGGGAAGCCCAAAAATGGAGAGCGGAATGCTTCCGTTGAGGAAATTGCCATAGAGCGATAAAGTTCTTAGATTTTTTATGCTACCTAGTTGGCTAGGAATTTGCCCGTGGAGACAATTGTTTGAGAGATCTAAATGTTCTAGCTCTGTACAATTTCCTAGCTCAGGAGGAATGGCCCCCGAGAGATTGTTAAAGCTCAAGTCCAGCTCTTTCAAATTGTGTAAACCACAGATGGCTGAAGACAGCGTTCCAGAGAGTTGGGCTTGAGAAAGATCAAGTGCACTCACCGTGTGACGAGGATGGCAGGCGACCCCTTTCCAGTGGCAGGGGTAGTTGTCGGAGGAGTTCCAACTTCTGAAAATGTTGGGAGGTGCAGTGAACATGTTGAGAAGAGAAAGTAGAACCGCTCCATCTTTGTTAACTGCTTCAATGCATCGTGTCTGAAATGCTACAACAATACACGCCAATTGGATCACTCTGACTGTAAGTAAGCCCATTCTGAATTTTTCGAGCAATCAGCCCGTTTCCTAAGGAGTGAGTATAATCTGGAGGGAGGCAAGGCAGTGAGAATCAATACTCTCCAAATTCCTCCTTCATGTAAGTGGGAATCAATAGAATCTCCAAATTTTGAGGAATTTTAAGCTTTGATTTGTGACTTTGGAATGTTTGTGGAATAACGATGAATCTTATCTAAATGAGTCAAAATTTAGAATGCGATTTTTAAGCTTTCCATGAAATCAATACAAGTCAATACAGGACAAATTTTTAAGAATATCCGAGGGAAGAAAATTATTTGGTCTTCAGTTTTCCAAAATAAATTTCTTATTAATCATTCAGCATTTATTTTCTCATTTTCTGTTCATGATTTGGACCCTAAAACCCTTGCATTATTAATTACGTTCTCCCATTGAATGGGGTTTCTAAAGCAGGCATTTCTTATAAAATTTGGGTCTAGTTTGTATGAAAACGGTTTCATTTTATTTAAACTGTTCTTTAAGTTTTACAAATATCAGAAGGAAAGTAAAAACAATCTTAAAAGTAAATATATTTTTAATTTATTATTATTTGGTTAAATATGTATTGATATTTAAATAAAATGAAGTAGATTGACATGATTTATAATTGAATAAATAATTATGTACATCTTATAAACTAACTTATTTATCTTTAATAATCTTTATAAATTACATCCATGAAAGTCTTGTTTCAAAGTACTTTCTTTATCTTCATTTCTAAGATTTCCTAGGTAATGAAATAGTTGGCATTTCTCACTCATTATGTATGTTTGATAATGCTACATAATTGAGAGACATGAAATTTCTCTTTTCTAACTATGTTCATAATGGATCATATTATATAAAATATTGATGAATAAAAAAGCTTGCACAATCAATTTTATAAAATATTGTCAAAATACTACACAATATGATAAATTTCTTTCTAAATTCAATTATAGAATTGTACTTGGCGCATATCAAGTTAAATGCTTAACAACCTCATCTATGTCCATTCTTTAATTTTATCTTTCTAAACTACCTCACCCTCTTCTAAAATTCCAAAGGGAACTTAAGAGGTATATTATTTATTTGTTTTACTTTTCTAAAGTTCAAAAAAAATTATTGATTATGAATTATAATTTTTTTTATAACATTAAAAATTGTAGCTTCTGATTTGAGAAAATATAATATGAATTAAAAGTGCAGCCATTAACTAAAATATTATTATACAATAATTGTATGATATATTAATATTATTATTATTGCATATTATATTATGTAGTATATAGTATATCATTTGTTATAACATTATATATTATTATATTTTATTAATATAATATATAATTATACTATATTATATTTTAACATTATTTTTATTCTTAACTTAATTATACATTAAACATATTTAAATAAAAAAATATTATATATATATATATAATTAATTAATTATAATTATATTTTTTATAATCAGAGATTGTCAAGTTGGGTTTGTGGAGTGGATAAACTTTTTCCAGCAGAGTTTAGAGATTTTTAGAGCTTTTTTATTCAATCGTTATCTCTCAGGTTCAGTAGAAATTTAATACAATGATCAGACATGGCTGATAGAGGACATTTGGGTTCATGGGCGGATGCGGGCTGGGAAGACCCGCCTCATGTTCTACAGTGGGTCTACACGAATGACAAATGGAAGGACATGGCGATACAGGTAAACCGGAGTGGAAATAACAAGGTTTTTTGGCCAGTTTCAAAATACTTTCAAGGCTTCTTTGGGAACAAACGCAGTGTGGCATGGAGGCAGAATAACAATGGAAGGAGATTCACTCAAGAGCGTTTTAATAATGGTGCGAATCAAGGGAATTCTGAGAAGCAATTCAATGGTTTTTCGAGGAAATGGTCTTTAGATCTGGGCAATTAGCGAACGTTTGCTAGGGTTGTTGGCTTGGCAAATAAGGAGACTACGGCTAGGGTTTATGTTTCTTCACAACAGGTGGGAAATAAGGTAAATGTGAACCTCAAGGAAGCTAGTCCAGAAAAGGTAAGTAAGATACCTACTGATCCTATTCTGCTCGAAGTTTCTTCATCACAGGTTTGGGCTCCTATCCCTTGTATCGATCTTTTGGGCTCCTATGTCGATAAGAAAGCAAATTGTTTGCATATGAATGCTATTTTTGGGGAAATTTGGGGTGATCAAATTTGTTTGTTAAAGCTTTATCATAAATTGCAGAAAAGATGGGAGGATATGCATTATTTTCAATTATTGTCTGCGAATGTTTTTATTATTGTCTTTGATTCTCCTTCTTTCAAGATGAGGTATTAAGAACTTTGCATCATTGGCTTGGAAACCTTTTTTTGTTCCTTCTTGGTCTAGTTCAAAACTTATTCCTTTCTGGTTTGGTTTACCTAAAATTTCTTTTGAATTTATGGATCCAGATGTTCTTGAGAAAATTGGAAATACTATTGGAACTTTTTTAACATCTAAAATGGACTTTGTGGAGGGGGAGGTTTTTGTAAAAATTTGTGTTCTTATTAACCCTAACAATGTTTGCCCCGTACTTGTAATATCAAGTCTCATGATGGTATTTGGCACCAGTCAATTGAGAAATTAGATACGGAGCTTCTTAAGTCTCCTTTACTTTTGGATGCTCCGTTACTTATGGATTTTAAGAAAAACCAGCAGGTTGTTGGCTCTATCCCCAAATCCCTTAATAAAGATAGTTTGTCGACGGGACCTTCGATTGAAGGATGTGGAAATGTCTCTTCGCATAAATTGGTAGAAACAGGTCATATTAATCTTCAGAATAATCCATTGTGTCGTAGTTCTGGGAAACCAAATGATCACACTTCAGGTTTGGTCTCACTTTTGTCTTTATCGAAGACATTTTCTAATAATGGGGGTATAGTGGATGGTAATCCCTTGATGAATGGAATAGATCATTCATTGATGATAGATTGCCCTAAGATGCCAAATAATCACACAAAGGGTAAGGAAGACAATTTATCTTCATGCACTCAAAAGGAGGTTTTGGATTCTTCAAAGAATGTGAATTTAGATAAAAATGTAGTGGTTGTTATGGAAACTATTAAATAGGTACCTGCCATAGGTTTTCCTAATGATGCTTCTTTAGTTCAGGAAATTAAGAATTTGGTGTCTAATAACTCCCCTCTGAATGTTGAAATTAATATGGCTAATGAATCTTCCTTAGGGAATAGTAATCCGTCAGAGGTTGCCCCTGTTATTATGCCAAATGAGAATCTGGTTCAGCAAGTAAATGATATTTTTAACAATCATGCACATCAAATGGATGAGGGTATTACTGATAGAGTTGTTTGTTCAATTGAGAATGATTTGGGGGGTATAAACTTGACCCTTCCAATTTCTGCATCTGTTAATCCTTTTGCGGTTTTTGCTACAACAGAGTTGGGTTTTGAAGATAATCCAATTATTCTAGCTTCTCCAAAGTCATGCAAGAGTTTACCAATTGCCCAAACAACTCCAGTTTTTTCACCATCAGTGGTTTCTCCTAGGAGAGGTAGGCCTCCAAATAATCTTAAGACTCAAATGGAAATTGATGCTAGAATTCAAAAGACTTTGTCCTTTTCTCCTGCTGGTGGGCAAGGGAGGCATTTGGTCTCTCTTGGTAGGCCTAAGAAAACATGCCTAACTCTTGTAAGTGTAAAAAGAAAGAGGAGCAAAATATTTGTGGCTAGTCCTCCTGTGACAAGATCAGGGGCTGCGAAACATAATTTGCTCAGGGGCTACGAAACATAATTTGCAAGGTTGCTTTGGGGAAAGCAAAAATTCTTCGATTAATGGGAAGAGGGGAGCTTCGGCCTCCCCTTGAGGACAGTGAGAATTATTTCTTGGAATGTTAGGGGCTTAAATGCCCCTAACAAGAGATGCTGACTTAATTAAGTGTGATATTTTAATGTTGCAAGAAACAAAATTGTCAAAGGAGTCTGCTGATTTGGTTTTTTCATCTTGGAGAAGGTGGAATTTTCTTTCTTCTCCAACTTGTGGTGCTTCAGGAGGTTTGGCACTTCTTTGAAATAATTATAATATTGAGGTACAGTTAGTGACATCTGCTACAAATTGGATGTTGGCTTTAGTTATAATAAAGATTTCGAAGGTTAAATTCTAGCTTTTTAACGTTTATGCTCCATCAAGAATTCAAGGGAAGAGTAAGTTATGAGGTGAATTAAAGACGATTTCTTCTCCCTTAAAACATGGTTCCTTTATTATCTTCAGGGGTGATTTTAATGCTATCACTGATTTAGATGAGAAAAGAGGAGGTGTTTTCCCTAATAAAAGGATTATGGATGACTTTGGGGATTTCATTTCTAATATGAACCTTTTTTATTGTAAGTCTCGGAATGGGGTTTTCACATGGACAAACATGAGAAGGGATTTTTTCTCAGATTCCTGAGAGATTAGATCGGTTTTTGTTATCTGAGAATTGGAGTGATTCAGATTTTGAATTCTTTTCCTCTATTCTATAGGTCTCGGGTTCTTATCATTTTCCAATTTCCTTTTTAGCTATTGAGGATAGGTCTTATTCTAAGTCTCCATTTAAATTTGAGCCCATGTGGTTTAGGGATTCTTCCTTTTTGCCTTTGCTTATGAAATGGTGGAATTCTGCTCCTTTTTGTTCTAGGTCTTGTATGTTTCAGATTGCTAAGAAGTTAAGTTATTTGAAATTGAATATTAGGGAATGGAATATCTCGCATTTTAAGAACATTTTTCAGGAGAAACAAATGATTCAAGATATGATTGAGTGTCTTAATACTCATGTGCTTCAACATGGTATGGTGCCACAAGTTTTGGATGAATTGAAGTCACTAAAATTATAGCTTGAGGGGGTGTTAGCTAGAGAGGAAATCTATTGGAGACAAAAATCTAGAGAGTTATGGCTTTCAGATGGTGACAGGAACACAAATTTTTTTCATTCTTCAACTAAGATTAAAAGATGTAAGAATAGGATATCTTGTATCCAGTGTCAGAATGGGAATTTATTGACAGAGCCAAAGGACATTGCTTCAGAGGCAGTTAGGTTTTTAAGTCATTATTATCTTCAGAAAATGGAAATCTCAGCAATGATATTATATCTAATATTCCTCCTTTAGTATCTTTGGAAGACAATAAGATGTTGATGTCTCCCTTTTCCTTAGAAGAAGTTATGAGCATTGTATTTGCCATGAATCCGGATAAAGCTCCGGGACCAGATGGTTTTACTACTTTATTTTTTCAGAAATGTTGGGATTTTGTGGGAAATGATGTTTTATTGCTTCTCGAGGAAGCTAAGAAAAATAGGTCTATTTTAAAAGAACTTAATACTACAATGATTGCAATTATTCCTAAAAAAGAGGATACTAAGACTTTTGCTGACTTCTGCCCCATTGCTTTATGTAACACTTTGTATAAGATATTTACAAAGGCAATTTCCCTTAGGTTGGCAAAAATTCTACCTAGGATCATTTCATTGGATCATTGTGGTTTTGTTCCCTGAAGGGAGACGACAGAGGGTGCAATTGTAGCACATGAGGTGTTGCATTCTATTTCCACCCAAATAACCCCGACCATGATACTTAAACTAGACATGATGAAGGCTTACGATAGAGTAGAGTGGAGGGCTTTATGTGTTGTTCTTGAGAAGTTAGGCTTTTCCAAGGCCTGGGTCAAATGGATTCATGCATGCATTTCTTCTGCAAGATTCTCGGTTTTAATTAATGGTTCTCCTTGTGGTTTTTTCACTTCCTCTAGAGGTTTGAGACAAGGAGATCCCCTTTCTCTATTTTTGTTTATTCTCCTAGCTGAAACCTTTAGTTGGGCTATTAGGGCTACTAAAGTGTTGGGGCTTTGGAAAGCTATAAGGATTCAGAATATTCCCCAAAGTATTTCTCATTGTCTCTTTGCAGATGATACTTTGTTATTTGGACATGCTTCGTTAGTTGAGGCAAAATTGATTAAAGGAATAATACAGAATTATGCATCATTTTCTGGTCAGAAAGTGAATGGTGATAAATCAAATATTTTTTTCCTTAATACATCACAACTAATTCAGCATACGTTGCAATCCTTTTGGGGTTTTGAGACTGGAAATATTCCATGTACTTACCTTAGGATTCCTTTCTTTGTTAAACATGATAAGATTGGTTTTTGGGATAAGATTATTTCGGTCATTTCTAAAAGAATTCTCTCATGGAATCATAGATGGTTAACTTTGGCAAGTAAAATTGTTCTCATCAAGTCTATTTTGAATGTTGTTCCCATATATCTCATGTCTGTTTTGAAGTCTCCAAAAGCAGTTATTTTTAGTTTACAGGATACTCTTAGAGATTTTCTTTGTAACAATAATAAAGACGGTAAGAAGAAACTCCCTTTAGTTGCATGGGATAAGGTATGTTTTCCTAAGAAACTTGGGGGAATGAGAATTCAGAGTCTGGAGAATCAGAATTTAGCCTTAGGTGCTAAGTTGGTTTGGAGATTATATGACAAGCCTAGCTCCTTATGGGCACAGATTATGTTTGCCAAATATTTAAATAATGGACTGAGAGAGTACATTTTTAAAGTCTCAAATTTGCCTTCGGGTTCTGCTATTTGGAATTTCCTTTGTAAATGTAGATCAGTTATTTTGCCTCATATCTCATGGATTGTTCATAATGGTAGAAAGGTCAGATTCTGGGATGAAGTATGGAATGGACACACACCTTTGGTGAACATTAGGGATTGGTCTCCTCTGATCACTTTTCTTTCCTCCCTTTGGGGTGTTTTTGTAGCAGATTATTTTGAAATTATGACTAGTGGACCCCTTAAGCTAGCTAGATGGAAGTCGATTGATTTCTTAGATGTTTTTGATTAAGGAAAATCAGGTTTTAAGGGACCCAAAACCCACTTACAATATGAAAGATGAGAAAGAAAGAAACAAGAGAAGATAAGACCAAGACAAAATAGTTGCAAAAGACCAACACAAAAACTAGCCGCTAGGACAAAAGGATAGCAAGGAGCCAACAAGAAATTGGCATCCAAAACCCAGCATTACATTTCAAATGAAATCTTGTATAGACTCCTCAGTGTCCTGAACCAAAAGCATCATGGCCTTAGCGGCTTCTCTCAGATCATTGCTCTCCTATTTCAGTTGGATGTCTTTCATTTTGGTCTCCATATCAGTGGTGGTCTGCCTGGTCCTTCGCCTGGAGATTTGATGGGTGGAGCTGGAGGTCAGTACATCTTTAATGATTACCAAGTTCTTATCCTGATTTTTCCTCTCTAAGTGATCCACCAAGGCATTCATATTATGTGACAAAACTCTTAAGACCTCAAGACTGTGGTTCATGAAGCTTTTCAAAGCCTTCTTAGTTTGAGCAACTCGAGTGATGATGTTATCTTTATCTGCCTCAGCCTTTTCTTTTACAATTCTAATAACATCCTCCAGATGTTTCAAATCCCCTTTTATCAGGTCTTTTTCCAACCAGTCCTACATCTCAATTTCCTCCTCAGCTTCACTGGTTTCCATCTCCTCACTCTTTTTCCCCGAATTTGTTTCCTTAATCAAATTGTGTATCTTATTTTTTAGGTCCCTCTATTTGCTCTGAATGCTTGTTATGTTGTCAATAAGCCACTTCTAGAGATTGAAAGACTCCAGTGTGCAATTTCGGGCAGTATTCAAAATAGTATTCGTCGAATCCCTACCCTACTCAGTGCTCATGGATTTAGGGTTGTCTTCCTCCATAGAGTTGGGGGTGACATTCCTACTATCCAAACCCATAGGGTTAGAATAAGGGTTTCTTAGATGTTGATCAAAGTATGAAATCAAATTTTGAGACGATTTTGGGGGATAGAATTGTATTTCTTTCTGATTTTGAGGATGAACTTATTTGGACAAAGAATATTTCTGGTAAGTACACTGTTAAAGATCTTATGGTTGCTAAAGATTTATGATCTTGGCCTTATAAGTTGTTTTGGCATTTGGCTTGTCTTCCTAAAGTTGGAGCCTTTACTTGGTTGGCAGTTCAGGACAGAGTCCTTATAGGTATGAGACTAGACAGGCTTGGTATTACTATTGTTTTCCCTTGTGTCCACACTTGTTCCTACATTGTGATTATGCATATGAATGTTGGCAGTGGTTGTTTGAGAAGTTAAATATATCCTTTGTTATTGGTAAGGATCTCATTTCTCATTTTAGATCTTGGCCCTTTATGTTTGCCTCATCTTTTTATGCATGCATTTGGATCATATCTCCATCTATTGTGATTTGGAATGTTTGGCTAGAGAGAAACAACAGGATATTTAAAAAAAAAGGTCTCCTATGTCTAAGGTTCTATTAAAAATTGAGTCTTCAATCTCTGAGGTTGCTTTGTCGTTTATTTATAATAATTTGGAAAATCTTACTTCTTTTTTGCACTGGGATAGTAGAGTTACTAGAGTTTGGAAGATGTTGACAATTTTACGCTCTCATGGTTCAATTCTGAAAAAAGAATGATGCAATAGGTAAGAGACGCTCTACTAGATGGAAACCTCCTCCGTAGGGGCACTTTAAATTGAATTTTGATGGGGCCTCTCATGGTAACCTTGGGCCGGCTGGGGTAGGCATGGTAATTTATGATCACAATGCAAATTTTATTCAAGCTAAGTGTCATGCTATTGGTTTTAAAACTAACAATTATGCAGAATTTCATGCTTTGTCTTTTGGATTGGATATGGCAATCTCTTTGGGAATTAAGGACTTAATAATTAAAGGTGATTCTATGGTGATTATTCAATGTGTTATGAAAAAGAAATCGAATTGTTAGAATTTGCAGTATATACTTGATCCCATTTTACAAAAATTAGAATTATTTGAATCTTTCTTGGTATCCCATTGTTACAGAGAAGTTAATAAGATTGCGGATTATTTGGCAAATTTAGCCATTGATAGCAATGCTAATCAGCGAGAGGTGGGTTTTGAGGAAATTCCTTCTAGGGTATGGGAAGGTTTGCAACAATAGTTATGTGATTTTCTTGAGTAATGTTGATGTAAAATTTTATGATGATAATTATTCCCGCTTTCCATTTTCATTTCAAGTATTCATGTTCGTTGTCTGGAGGAGAGTTCGAACTCATGGTATTTGATACAACAGTGTTTTTCCAAAGGTTTTTGGATACTTTCTTTTTTGGCAGGAAGGTTTTTGGCTCATGGGATTTGGCACAGGGCTTTGGAAAATTTTGTCTTCTTCCATTGATAGCAACTGTGAAGTCTACATTTGAAAATTATCCAATGGGTTTTTTTGGCAAATTGTCATATGGGCTCTATGCAAAACTAATATTATATGTGTTGTGACCGCATTTTGTATGTGGTTTTGGGTGGGGTGTATAAACTGATTTGTTAGATACTTATTTTATGAGCTGTGACCAGAGGTTTTCTTCCCAGGGTTCTTTCCTTTGGTATGCTCTTTGAATCCTGTGTAAAAAATAAAAAATATTAATAAAAACGTTTAGTGGAATAATCCACTTTTATTGAAAAAAATTATATTTTTTTATAATATTACAATATTATAATCATATTATACATGTTGAACTATTATATTATAATTTTAATTTTATTACTTAAACTTATTAACACTATTAAATAGAAAGTCAATAATAAAATAGAAAAATAAAACTTCTCATTCTCAATTTAAAATTAAAAAAAAAAAATCAATTTAATTTACAACCATGAGATCATATATAAACTCAATCAAAATAATAATTTAATTATTTTCAATATTTTTTTAAATTATCAAATTAGATTATTTCTAAATCAATACATTACCTATAATAAATCTTATTAAAAAAATAAATTAAATTTATAAATTTATTGTTAGGACACCAAATTTCTTAGCCAACCAATACTATTATCATATTAACAAATCTAACATGTGCTATTTACAATTTGACAAAACTTGGCAACAATACGACCTTGTTCAGGATATAAATAACTACAAAACAATAGATTGTATTACACTTACTACAACAATCAATAAAATGAGTTAGACTTTAACACTGCTTTCCTAGGAGAAGATGCCTAAATGAAACCCCATAATAGTAATTTGCATCCATAACTCCATGGATTACACAACATTCATATCGATGGATTAAACAAGAAAACTAAAGCTGCCCAAAGTTGAAGAAAATTTGGGAGCTAAAATTCAAGTACTTCCTACAAATGAAATATTGATAGATTGGTTGTGATTATAAGCATTATTATTCAGGTCCTATGAAATGAATTGCTTGTAATTATGATTGAAAGAAGACATCACACTGTCAAAAAATACACAAAATTAGAATCATGACTTCTATTTTGGCATGAATTCAGTTCAATAAAATTCATTTGAACATAATAAGACAATGATTTGAAAATCCATTAGGAGATTAGTATTTATGAATAAAAGGATGGTAAGGTTATTGAGTTTGTGTTTATTCTCACCATCTAGATTAAGGGTTTGCATGGAGTATGGAGGGCTTTATTAAGAGAGGATTTGGTTTTTGTTTAATATAATTAAATTTATTATATAATTATTGAGTATTTTTAATTTGTGAGTAGATTATTCAACAAAATTTTAACAGATTGAGAATTTTAAAATATTTTTATACAAATGATTGGAGAGCTAGTTGGAAACCCACTTTAAAGTAGAGCAAAAGATATTGAAAAAAATAAAAAATTACTCCCTAGAATTTATCATTTGCATTATTTAAGTTAATGTGACAAAATAACATCAAAATTTGATCAAATAATTTGAAACTTGGAACTTGTTCCTCATACGATGAGAATTTGAAATGATTCATCCATAATAGCATTGGTGTAGGAATTCATTCTTCAACGATATCATTTATATGCTTGTAGCTTGGTGCAAGTATACATGTCAATTTTTAATAATTTAAAGTCTTGATTATATATTGAAAAATGAAAATTAAAGAGATGATTTTGCTTACGTAGATGTATGACATGCATAATGTGGTTGTAGAATGCATCTCAACAAAAAAATATTTATTGAAAAATTATATTAATATTTTATATTTGTTTATAAAAAATTATAAGTTAAAAAAGTATATAGGGGACATTCTTAATATTGTCTCTAGTAAGAGTATGCATATAGAATATTTTAAAGGAAAACTCTTAAAATAATTGTAAATATGAAAAATCGGATTTTCTTTCAAAGTAGTATTGATATAAACTCTAAGCATATGATTGCTTTCTAGATTATGTTTGATGGTATATGTTGGTATAATAAAATTGAGGACAAATAGTTTATGTATGCATGGTTATGTTAATACTACTCAAAAAGATGTTTCTAGTACAAAAAGACTCCCTCTTGAGCTTGATAAAGCTTCCAAGATTGAGTGAGAATCTAAGTGTGTTGATTTTGGGCTACCAAGATGCAACACTTGTTTCTCAACTAATGAGGTTAGGGAGGACAACAACTATGGGGGATCTCATTGTCATTCTCAAAATAAAATGATGAGGGAAAAATACTACAAGATTGAGAAGAAAGCACAAGTTTCAAGCTCCAACTCTCTTCAACTAGGCTTGAGAAAATAAAGTTTTGATTAAATATCATAGGAAAGGCTACAAATCTTGAGTGGAGTTGCTCAAAGATAAACATAGTATCAATCTACCTTTATCTTTCTCTATAGAACCATTCTTCGATGATTAGGGAATCCATCATAATGTTCCTAGTTCACTATAGTTAAAAGACCATTTATTAGAAATGAAAACACTCTTATCAGGAAATTTCTTTGTCCTAGACCAAAAATAGATTTTTTTAGAAGACAAGCATATAAAAAATGGAACCATTTGGTGAAGTTGATAAATTAGCTATAGATAAAGGTTTTTTCTTGTTCCTTTTATTTGTATAATTATTACCATGTCTATAACCTCTTGGATAAACCTTGGGTTTTGTGTAAAATAAAGATTTTTTTTAAAAAAAAACATTGTTCTTTGATCCTAAGATTTAGAGAATATAGACTTGGAAATCATTGGAAGACTAAGGGGATGAAGTTATAATGGGAATATCTGGATCATTCAACAAGTGCATGGATTTTGATGTAGTTACCAAATTAAAAATTACTTGGTTTATGATAGATTGTATGCAAATATAGAAGTAGATAAGCATTCTTTGTCTTTTATCTTCTTGTCCATAAAATTTGGTAATTGTGTGCAATATATCTATCAAATATGGAGACTCATATATTGTTTGATATAATTACCACAAAAAATAATTTTTACAAGATATTACCCTATCAAAAGGAAGAATCATATGCTTTATAAGAAAAGGAAAATAATGAGATAATTTTAGCATAGAAAGGGAAAAGGATATTTTATTTAAAGTGAAGGAAGGATAAGATAAGAAGACAAGAATTTGAAATAGATAAGCTAACTACATTCTTCAAAAAGAATAGGAAGGATATGGTATGTCTTAGAGGAATTAACATGAGTAATTGCTTATATAATATATATTTTGAAGGAAAGAACTCCATATCTATGAGATCCTAGGATGGATACTAGGATGGGGGGAAGATGATAGAGGAAAATTAAATGAACCAAATGTGGAAGAAGGAGAACTAATCCATATGAGCAAGGGTCAATATAAAAACAACCCTTCTTCAATAGGAAAGGGAAAAGGGAAAAAAGAAGAATTAAGCCTTAGAGTAGGTAAGAAAATAAGGGGAGATGCTAAGTATAAGGATTTATAAGAAGATGATAGGATTGAGAGGGGGGCGAATCAATTCAAAAATTCAAAAATAATCTTAATCAACTTACTTAGCAATAGCACATTAACCATCAACACAAAAATATCAAACATCAACACACGAGCACATGAACATCAAATTTACGTGGAAAACCCAAATAAGGAAAAACCATAGTGAGAATCTACTCACAATATCAAAAACACTCTTTACAACATTTTAGGCATAAAAGGAAGGAGCACCAACACCTGAAGGACTTACAGAACTAAGGCACACAACCTTAGGTAAGATACAAAGAGGACTTGCACAGATGAAGAAAAATTATTAAGGACAAGATACATATTGATGCCCAAGGACTCACTGTCAATCAACAATGAATGAAATAACTGAATTGAAATTGAGAAATATTCTCGTGATCAAAAAATTATCCTTGAACAACTGAATCAAGCAACCAACATCATGGAAAACATCTCCCATGATCTCTATTGTCACAACACACTATCTTGCATAATATATCACCTTCAAATCTCTTCTCAAACCGACTTTCGCATCACCACAAGCTTAAATATACTTGCAAATCATTTGCATATAACTCTCACATAATTCACTTCTCATCCACACACAATTCATTCATTTGTACATCTTATATATGAGATACAAATTAAAAACCTAATTAAGGGTTAGCCAAAATAGAATAAGCAATATTACACAAAATAAACCACCTGGACCTAAAACACTTAGATTGGTACACTCCAAAACAAAGAGGGAACCAAGACATATCAAAATACAGCCTTCCACGATTGATCCAACAATCTGCACATACTAGTTCACATAACCTAAAGGGCCTTACGAAGCGTAACGTGTAGACATAATCAACCAATCGGACACATAACCACTTCCAATTAAAAATACTCCATGTAGATCTCCACATGCCAAGGTGAGAGCCAAATTAACATATCAACACATCTTCTAGACCAAAAGAATTTGATCTATTAAACTAAAATGCAATTAGAAACATATCTAGAGGACACCAAAAGAATTCCAAATCATCTCGAATATAGACCTTGACACAACCAACACTAAAAACATATCTAGATCAACATCCATCCAGATAAACAAGGTCTGGCAAAGCATGTTTGGACCAACATCTATCTAAATAACCAAGTTTGACATCAATGACAACCATACAAGATCATGCTATCAACAAACTCCAACAATCTCCCCCTTTGTCATTGATGGCAACACCAATAAATAGCAACACTAATGAAAAACTAATAATCTCATAATAACTCTCTCTCCCCAATACATTTGTATGATGGTAATGGATACAGACAATCATGCTGGATATAGTTGTATTGGACCTACAAAAATAAATGAATCTAAGTAAATTAACTATTTCATACATGAAAATTATAAAATTACTATTAACTATATCATATAAATAATCATAAAAAATTATTTACATTCAAGTGATGCTTACCATATTACGAGAATTCACTAATTTGTCATGAGTTAAATGCACAAACTTAGTAGTCACGAATACCATGCAATTGTGGGTGACCTACAAAAACAAATAGTTAGATATAATTAGGAGACCTACAACACTTGATCATTCTCTCAAAGTATGTGTTAAATGTGATAAAAATATGTGTCATGTGATCACATTAGTTAGATATAATTTGGAGACAATTTAAGGTCCTAGGTAAGATGATGGCTAAGGGGTCTAAAGAGGATGCCATAAGGGAAAAATCGCTTGATCATCCTCTTGAAGTATGTGATGAATGTGATCAAAGTATGTTTCATGTGATTATATTAGGTAGGTGTAATTAGGAGATGATTTAAGGACCTATGTAAGATGATGGCTTAAGGGTACAAATGTCAATAAATCAATTTTAACCATTTATAATCAATATCAATATCAATATCATCAAAACATGTATTTAAATATATTAAACTATATATGATTACAAATATTTATTTATTCCATTGTACTATCTGCATCCTCTCTTTTTATTTCAATGCATCTATAATTGTATTGTGTTCTTCCATATAATATGTCCATAACTCCTTTTTAGTAGATCTCCCTCAATATCTAACTAGTTTTAGATTTACTGCCACAAGAAAATGTGAGTAGTGTATAATAGGTATAATAAATTTTTTATATGATTAACTAGAAGAGGAACAAGACAAATCTAATTACTCTTTATATTGTTCATCAATGTTGCATAGTTACATGTCTATCAATCACTATTTGAAATCAAACAATTGAAGGCTATTAAAAATAAAAATTATATGAGAAAATATAAAGTTTGAAGAGTTCACATAGCATAAGAATACTTGTCACACTCTACCCAACTATTAAGCGCAAGTGTCTTATTTATATAATACAAGTGTATGAAAAAGATAAGAAAAAAAGAGCAAAACCACTCTATAGAGAACAAGGAGTGTTAATCATTTTTGCATATACAATTTCCATGTAATTACATCTTGACTTGGTTTGAAACAAGTAGACTCTTGAACTCTCATTTGGAAATTTATAACCATGACAATAAAAATTCAAAATGATGTCCCTTCTTGTAACTATTAATTTAATTTTCAATCTTTCAATGAAAGAACTACTTAAATAAAAAATAATGTTTGTTGGACCAAAGTACACCACTTTCTTCACATAGGATTAATCTTTTCAATTGGAATGAAATGGTCATGAAATGAAAATCTTTTGTGGATGATTGAACAAGGTAGATGGCTACTAGTAGGTCTAACCTTTATGCTTATTTTAGCAATGGCACAACATGATTGTGTTGTCAATTCTATGATAATACAGAGATGCATTGACCTATGATGTGGCTTATGGTATATTTCCCTTCCTCTTTTACATTATCTTACAAACTTGTGGAGAGAAAGAAGGTCCTCGCAAAAAGTACCAACCTAAAATCCTCAACAAATGGAACACTAATAGGGAGTTGTCAAAATTATAATATTTTGGAGATGCATAGGGGTGCCATTTATCTTTCTTTTATCATTATTATTATTATTATTATTTATTTGCATAAGAATCAAAAGAATGAAGGGTGCACCAAAAGACTTATTTGCATAAGAATCAAAAGAATGAAGGGTGCACCAAAAGACTAAAAAAAATGCATAAGATAATGGGGAATCAACATTGAGTTGTTAGACTAACAACTTGAATATGATCAATAAACCATTGATCTTGAGAAAAATCCAATAAATATGAAGTTTTCTTTTTGTTCACATTCTTCATATGGAGATAGAGAGTGGAGGGACCCACCAATGATATCATATAAGCATTGACCAATGGTATAAAGATATTTTATTGTTAGACTAGCAATATTTTGGAAATGTGTGGGATTGCCATGTGGCCAAGTAGATGCAACTGTTCATTGGCCTTTATTTTGTGTGAATGAAAGGGATTTCTTTCATTATATATCAATATTGGGCAATTGTGTCTAGAGGTATTGAGTTTTCAAACTACCAACTTGAATATGATGTGTGGGATTTCAATCTAAGAAAAATATAAATAGTTTCAAATTGTGTCATCATGTGCCTTTTTTCTTCAACCAACGACCTCTAGAAAGATCAAATTTTTACACTAAAAGTAATAAATCCCAAAGGGAAAGTGTTAGATACCAATGATCGATAAGATCATACCAAAAAACCTAGGCAAGAATATCAAACACATGAACTCTACTAAATGGGAGGCCACAAATATATGAGAAGTGCATGACACAGTGTTATTCATGAAGGACTAATTGGTCTAATCAGAGCATAGAGAGTGAATGATCTAGAGCTAAGTGATGTTTTCTCTTATTTTTTGTTTACATCTCCCTTTTCTACTATTGTTCCCTTGCATTTGTTACGTATACATATGTTCTCATGCCTTGCACATTGACCTATCATTTTGTCTTATTTGTTTCTACTCTTATATGTATCCTTACGCTTGTTCTTACCCTAACTATCCATCTATACACTTGTCTTTCAACTCATATAAAAAAAAATGTATCTAAATTATAATTAAAAAATTATGATAAACAAATGACTATTTACTAGCCAACTCATACTCTCTTTTCTAGCTCACTATCATGGTGATGAATCATAGAGTATGATTTGAAACATTGATGAGAAAAAGATACATACAATCAAATTCAAAAGCTCAAATCACAACTATTTACTAGCCACCATAATTATTTTTTATTTTAAACCTAAAATATTTATTACATAATTTCTTACATAAAATATTTATAATCTTAATTAAATTAATTTACTAATAAAAAACAAATTTTAAACAAAAATCATTCTTTTTTAGACTGCAAGAATCGAGTATAGCACCCACCTATAAACTGCAATGCATCAAGTAAACTTTTTAACATGACTGATGACGCTAGCGTAACACATCCTCCAATGCTATGTGGGTTGGGGGGAGACTATACCTTGTGCTTCACCATTGGAATCTCTCGCCAATTGAGCTAGGCCCCCAACCCCAATAGTGAGAATCTAACTCACAATATGAAAAATAATGTTTACAACATTTTAGGCATACAGCCAAGGAGTACCAAAGCCTGAAGGACTTACAGAACTAAGATGCACAACCTTAGGCAAGATACAAAGAGGAATTGCACAACTGAAGAACACTTCTTGAAGACAAGATACATATTGATGCCCAAGGACTTACTGTCAATCGACAATGAATAAAATAGATGAATTGAAATTGAGAAAGATTCTCTTGATCATGAAATTATCCTTGAGCAATTGAATCAAGCGACCAAAATCATGGCAAACATCTCAAATGATCTCTACTATCAACACACACTATCTTGCAGAATACATCACCTTCAAAGCTCTTCTCAAACTAACTTTCACATCACCACAAACTTTAATATACTTGCAAATCATTTGAATATACTTCCACATAATCCACTTCTCATCCACACACAATTCATTCATCTAAACATCTTAAATATGAGATACAAATTGAAAAGCTAATTAAGGGTCAACCAGAATAGAATAAGCAATATTACACAAAATAAGCCACCTAGACCTAAAACACTTAGATTGGTCCACTCCAAAACAAAGAGGGAACCAAGACATATCACAACACATCCTTGCACGATTGATCCAACAATCCACACACACTAGTTCACATAATCCAAAGGGCATTACAAAGTGTAACATGTAGACATAATCAACTAGTTAGCCACATAACCACTTCCAATGAAGAACACTCCATCTGGAGGGCACCAAAAGCATTCTGGATCATCTTGAATACAGGTTGGCACAACCAACAACAAAAGCATATCTAGATCAACATCCATCTAGATAACCAAGGTTTGATAAAGTATATCTAGATCAACATCCATTCAGATAACCAAGTTTGACAACAATGACAATCATACAAGCTCATGCTATCAACAAACTCTAACAATCTCCCTCATTGTCATTGATGGCAACACCAATGGAAAACCAATAATCTCATAACAACTCTCTCTCCTCAATGCATTTGTATGATGATAATGGATAGAGACAATCATATTGGATGTAGTTGTAGTGGACTTGCAAAAATAAATGGATCTAAGTAAATTAACTATTTCATACAAAAAAAGTATAAAATTACTATTAACTATATCATATAAATAATCATAGAAATTATTTACATTCAAGTGATGCTTACCATATTACGAGAATTCATTAATTTGTCACTAGTTGAATGCACTGTAAACTTAGTACTCATGAACACCATGTAGTTGTGGGCGACCTACAACAAAAAATAGTTAGATATAATTAGGAGACCTACAACACTTGATCATTCTCTCAAAGTATGTGTTGAATGTGATAAAAGTATGTATCATGTGATCACATTTGTTAGATATAATTTGGAGACAATTTAAGGTCCTAGGTAAGATGATGGCTAAGGGGTCTAAAGACGACGCCATACAGGAAAAAACACTTGATCATTCTCTCAAAGTATATTTCATGTGATTATGTTAGTTAGGTGTAATTAGGAGATGATTTAAGGACCTATGCAAGATGATGACTTAAGTGTTCTGAGAGAATTTCTTAAGGGGTCCTAAGAGGATGGCTTAAGGGTACAAAATGTCAATAAATCAATTTTAACTATTGATAATCAATATCAATATCATTAAACATGTATTTAAATATATTAAACTATATATAATTGCATATATTTATTTATTCCATTGTACTATCTGCATCATCTCTTTTTTTTCAATGCATCTATAATTGTCTTGTGGTCTTCCATATAATGTGTCCATAACTCCTTTTTAGTAGGTATCCCTCAATATCTAACTAGTTTTAGATTATTGCCACAACAAAATGTGAGTAGTGTATAATAGGCATAATAGGATTTTTATATGATTAAGTAGAAGAGGAATAAGATAGATAATTACTCTTTATATTGTCTACCAATGTTGCATAGTTAAATATCTATGAATCACTATTTGAAATCAAATGATTGAAGGCTATTAAAAATTTAAAAAACTATATGAAAAAATATAAAGTTTGTAGAGTTCACATAACATGAGAATACCTGTCACACTCTTCCCAACTATTAAGCACAAATATATTATTTATATAATACAAATGTGTGAAAGAAATAAGAAAAAAAGAGCAAGACCACTCTATAGAGAACAATATACAATTTCCATATAATTACATCTTGACTTGTTAGAAACAAGTAGATTTTGAAATCTCATTTGAAAATTTATAACATGACAATAAAAATTCAACATGACGTCCCTTCTTGTAACTATTAATTTTATTTTCAATCTTCCAATGAAAGAATTACTTAAATAAAAAATAGGTTTGTTGGACGAACATGCATCACTTTCTTCACATAGGATTAATCCTTTCCATTGGAATGAAATGACCATCAAATGAAATTTTTTTGTGAATGATTGAACGAGGTAGATGGCTACTAGTAGGTCTAACCTTTATGTTTCTTTTACCAATGATACAACCTGATGATATAGAGATGCATTGGCCTATGGTGTGGCTTATGGTATATTTACCTTTCTCTTTTACATTATCTTCTAAAATTTGTGTCTAGTTTGTATGAAAACGGTTTCATTTTATTTAAAATATTCTTTAAGTTTTACAAATATCAGAAGGAAAGTAAAAACAATCTTATAATTTGAAAAATTTAAAAGTAAATATATTTTTAATTCATTATTATTTGGTTAAATATGTATTGATATTTAAGTAAAATGAAGTAAAATGACATGGCTTATAATTGAATAAATAATTATATATCCCTTATAAACTAACTTATTTATCTTTAATAATCTTTATAAATTACATCCATGAAAGTCTTGTTTCAAAGTACTTGCTTTATCTTCATTTCTAAGTTCTAAGATTTCCTAGGTAATGAAATAGTTGGCATTTCTCAGTCATTATGTATGTTTGATAATGCTACATAATTGAAGACATGAAATTTCCTCGAGGCCACCTTAGCGGGGACGCCCTTCACCCGTTGTTCATGGCTAAAAACTCATTCTTTCCAGCATTGGGATCGCCTCACCCAACCTGCACATCGAACAACTGGAGTTCCAACGCCCATTAACTCCACCCTCATGCTCCGTCGGCCCTTACCCTTATAATAGTAGGGGTAGGGGTAGGGGGGTACAAGCCTATTAATCCTTGGTTGAAGGGGTGAAAGAAAGGAGGGAAGCCAACAGTACTCAACATGCTATCTATCCTTCTGTGCACAGAAGTGGATTATAAAGGTTGGATCGTAAATAGTCCAGAAGCCTGGCCACGGCAAGAACGGTTACGCCGGCACATCCTGATAGCATCGCACCCCTACAATTCTAATGGAGCTGCTCGCAATAAAAAATCCCCCCTCCCACTATAGTTATTGTTCTAACTATGCTCATAATGGATCATATAATATAAAATATTGATGAATAAAAAGCTTGCATAATCAATTTTATAAAATATTGTCAAAGTACTACATAATATGATAAATTTCTTTCTAAATTCAATTATAGAATTGTATTTGCGGCATATCAAGTTAAATGTTTAACAACCTCATGTATGCCCATTCTTTAATTTTATCTTTATGAACTATCTTACCCTCTTCCAAAATTCCAAATATTATTTAAGTGGTATATTGTGTATTTATTTTACTTCTTCAAAGTTCAAAAAAAAATTAACAAAAAAATATCCTTTATGAATTATAATTTTTTTTTATAACATTGAAAATTGCAACTTTTGATTTGGGAAAATATAATATGAATTAAAAGTGCAACCACTAACTAAAATATTATTATATAATAATTGTATGATATATTAATATTAAAATATTAGTATTACTGTATATTATATTATGCAATATATAGTATATCATTTATTATAACATTATATATTATTATATTTTTATTAATATAATATATTATTATATTATATTTTAACATTATTTTTATTCTTAACTTAATTATAAAATTAGACATACATACATACATACATACATATATGTTATTAATGATTATTATATTTAATATAATATTACAATATTATTATCATATTATACTATATTGTTATTATATTATAATGTTATTTTTATTATTTAAACTTATTAAACAGTTAAATAGAAAGCCAATAATAAATAGAATAAAAAAATAACTTCTCATTCTCAACTTAAAATTCAAAAAAAAAAATCAATTTGATTCACAACCATGAGATCACATGTAAACTCAATCAAATTAGTAATTTAATTATTTTTAATATTTTTTTAAATTATCAAATTACATTATTTCTAAATCAATACATTAAATATAACAAATCTTATTTAAAAAAATAAAATAAATTTATAAATTTATTATTCAGATACTAGATTCCTTAGTCAATCAATATTATTATCATATTAAAAAAAAAAAAAAAAAATTGTTTCTTATCAAATAACAAAACTGACATGTTACCGCAATTTACAATTTGACAGAATTTCACAACAATGTCGCCTTGTTTAAGAAGTAAATAGCTACAAAAACAATAGATTGTACTACACTTACTACGACAATCAATAAAATGAGTTAGACTTTAAAATTGCTTTCCTAATGCCTAAATGGAAACTCGTAATAGTAATTTGCATCCATAACTCCATGGATTACACAACATTCATATCGATGGATTAAACAAGAAAACTAAAGCTACCCAAAGTTGAAGAAAATTTGGGAGCTAAAAATCAAGTACTTCTTTCAAATGAAAGATTGATAGATTGGTTGCATGATAATAAGCATTATTATTCAGATCCTATGAAACAAATTGCTTGTAATTTTGATTCAAAGAAGACATCACACTATCAAAAAATCTCACAAGATTAGAACCATGGCTTCTATTTTTGCATTAATTCAGTTCATTAAAAATCATTTGAACATAGTAAGACAATGATTTGAAAATCCATTAGGAGATGAGTATTTATGAATAAAAGGATGGTAAGGTTATTGAGTTTGTGTTTATTCTCGCAAATTAGATTAAGGTTAAGCAATAGGGTTTGGATGGAGTAGGTAGGGCTTTAAAATAGGATTTGGTTTTTGTTTAATATAATTTTATTTGTTATGTAATTATTAAGTTTTGGTAATTTTGTGAGTAGATTATTCAACAAATTTTTTTTAATAGATTAAAAAATTTAAAACATTTTTACATAATGATTGGAGAGTTTGTTGGAAACCCACTTTGAAGTAGAACAAAATATATTGGAAAAAAAAAATTACTCCTAGAATTTATCATTTATATTATTTGAGTTAATGTGACAAAATAACATAAAAATTTAATCAAATAATTTGAAACTTGAATTTGTTCCTTATACAATGATAAATTGAAATGATTCATGCATAACAACATTGGTGTAGGAATTTATTCTTCAACTTGATAGAATTTATATGCTTATAGCTTATGTTGTTTAGTAGATAACATTAAATATAATCTAATAAACATATCAAATGATTCAAAGACAACTTTGTAAGAACAAATCTATCCAAGGAAGGTATTATGCATGTCCCTTTTCTAGAGGCATATGTAAATTAACACGTTTGTTAAGGTGAAATTCACTTATTTGTTATTAATGTATTATGTTGCGTGTGTAAAAAATAAAATGAAATAAATAATGAACAATTTATGGAAGTTGATTATCTTTATGTGAGTTACAAAGTTGAACCTTATCATAAACATTGCCAAGAAAAATTTAAGAACACTATTTAAAAAATGACATAATTGTTACTAGACAATTTAAATTATTCACTCAATGTACGTATGTGTAAGTATGAATGTAAATTTTTAATAATTTAAAGTCCTGATTATATATCAAAATGAAAATTAAAGAGATAATTTTGTTTACCTCGATGTATGACATGCATAATGTGGTTGTAAAATGCATCTCAACATAAAAATATTTATTGAAAAATTATATTAATATTTTATATTTTTTTATAAAAATTATAAGTTAAAAAAGTATATAGGGGACATTCTTAATATTGGCTTTAGTAAGAGCATGCACATAGAATATTTTAAAGGAAGACTCTTAAAAGAATTGTAAATATGAAAAATCGCATTTTCTTTCAAAGTAGTATTGATATAAACTCTAAGCATATGATTGCTTTCCAGGTTATGTTTGATATTATATGTTGGTATAATGCAATTGAAGACAAATAGTTTATGTATGTGTGGTTATGTTAATACTACTCAAAAGGATGCTTCTAGTATAAAAAGACTCCCTCCAAGGATTTTGATAAAGCTTCCAAGATTGAGTGAGAATTATCTAAGTGTGTTCATTTTGGGCTACCAAGATGCAACACTTGTTTCTTAATTAATGAGGTCGGGGAGGAAAAAAATTATGGGGGATCTCATGTGCCATTCTCAAAATAAAATGATGAGGGTAAAATTCTACAAGATTGAGAAGAAAACACAAGTTTCAAGTTCCAACTCTCTTCAACTAGGCTTGAGAAAATAAAGTTTCAACTAAATATCATAGGAAAGGCCAAAAATTGTGCAAAAATATTGAGTGGAGATGCTCAAAGATAAACATAGTATCAATCTACCTTTATCTTTCTCTATAGAACCATTCTTCAGTGATTAGGGCATCCATCATAATGTTCCTAGTTCACTATAGTTAAAAGACCATTTATTAGAAATGATAACACTCTTAGTGGGAAGTTTCTTTGTTCTAGACCAAAAATAGATTTATAGAAGACAAGCATATAAAAAATGGAACCATTTGGTGAAGTTGAGAAATTAGCTATGGATTAAGGTTTTTTCTTGTTCCTTTTCTTTGAATAATGATTACCATGTCTAGAACCTCTTGGATAAGACTTGGGTTTTGTATAAAATAAGACTTTTCCAAAAAAAATATATATATATATTGTACTTTGATCCTAAGAAAGAGAATATAGACTTAGAAAACATTGCAAGATTAAGGGGATGAAGTTAAAATGGGAATATCTAAATCATTCAACAAGTGCATGGATTTTGATGTAGTTAGAAAATTAAAAAGTACTTGGTTTATGATAGGTTGTATGCAAATATAGAAGTAGATAAGCATTCTTTGTCTTTTATCTTCTTCTCCATAAAATTTGGTAATTGTGTGCAGTATCTATTTAATATGGAGACTTGTATATTCTTTGCAATAATTACCAAAAAAAATAATTTTTATAAGATATTACCCTATCAAAAGGAGGAATCATATGCTTTAGAAGAAAAGGAAAATAATGAGATAATTTTACTTTAGAAAGGGAAAAGGATGTTTTCCTTAAAGTGAAGGAAGGATAAGATAAGAAGACAATAACTTGAAATAGATAAGTTGACTACATTCTTCAAGGACAATAGGAAGGATATGGTATGTCTTAGAGAAATTAACATGAGTAATTCTTTATATAATATATAGTTTTAAGGAAAGAGCTCCATATCTATAAAGACATAGAACATTTTAAATTCAATAATAAAATGAAATACTCTTTATTCTTAAATAAATTCATAATTCCTTTAACTAGTCTATTTTCTTCCATTATTCTATCCTTAAGTTCTAAATGATCCTTCCATTGAAATCATAATTGTTGGTGTAAATAATTATTCATCTTGGATATTATTACACCTTACTTAAGTTTACTTAGGTACATGAATTTAATAGTAGTTTGGGTATGAGACACTTGGGTGTTTGTGCCACATTGGGATAGTGTGTGTAGGAGAATTTCCACCTTTTATGGTGTTGATCTTATCTTGTTGTTACATTCCACCTCATGTGGAATATTATATTATTTCTCCTACCTACCCACACCTATTTCCTAACTACCCTTGTTTCTTATTGAACCACATGTAATGTTGGTGTGCTCACATATCCCTAGCCTTGCCTATATAAGTAGGCTCATCTACATTGTTTATACAGACAACAGGCAATCAATCTATATCTTGTAATGATCCAGTTGATCATATTTTGTATCTTGATAGAATACAGTTTATTCCTATCATCTATTTTGTCTCTCTTATTTGTGTTTTCCATTGCCTCTTGATCTTGGAAAAATCTCACATGGTATCAGAGTTGGTCCATGTCTCACATGGTATTAGAGCCATTAGAGTGTCATTGGTTTGCTAATTAAGAGAAATTTGATGCTATTTGGGGTTTGCATTTTGGAGTTTTCTATTGCAGGTTATTATTGAAGCTTGATGGGTCAAATATGAGGTCATCATTGGATTGAGGAGGTCCAAGAAAGTCAGTTTTTCCTTTTGTTTCATCCAAATCAGACTTTGAAGGCCAAATCTAGAGACATTTGAAGTTTGAAGCTGCAGGGGAAATTTTCCAGAAATTATAATTTTGTAGGCAATTTTCAAATAGCGATATATCACTCATCCAGACTCCTTTTGTCAAGAATTTTTTTTTGTTTTGGGGTAGAATTTTGTGGTCTATATAGTGGTGCATGAGTTTTTTAATTTTCAGATACAGGTTTTTCAAAAATCATGAAATCCCGATTTTTACAACTTTGGAGGCTTCATTTGGGCTCATATGGACTCCTTTTCAGGTGCTGTTTTTTTTGAAAGTGAATAATTTTTTGTCTACTTTCATAATCTACCATTTGTTTGCAGTGATTTTGAGTACAAATTGTACTTTCATTATTTGGTCATTTTTGGCCTATTTGGTACTTGTATTTTGTTTGGATCTCGGTTTAGATCACTAGCAGTATTTGTTGAAGTCTCTTATGTCTCATTCTGAGAAGTTGTAATCATTGAAATTAAAAGTCCACTTTTCCATTATTTGCAAGTTCCAACATGATCTTTTTATGGGGGTCAGTTGTTCATTTATATCTCTTAGTGAAATTCCATTCGGAGGCATCTTCATCTGCAGTATTCTACATGGCTTCTTTGTTGGTGGCATCATTTTCATGTTTTCAAATTTGAATATATCATCATGATGTATGCTCTTTCTTGAGAAATTTTGTCTCGCACTATCATAAAGTGCCACACCTCTTTGTATCTTATCATTATTGACTATTTGGTATAATCTTCTTGTACACTTAGATTAGGAATATCTTGTGAGACTTGGTGCATGGCTCCAGTTGAGACTTAGATACACATTTGTGCATGGCTCCCGTGAGACTTGGATTGTACCAATATTTATGCCATTTATGAGTATCTAGATGATGCTCAAAGCAGGTTGTCTCCATGCCTGATCTTCTTTTTGTTGCAGCGAGTGATTCATTGTCATTGACATTGGTACTTGGTTTTGTCACACTTTGACATTATTGGTGCAGAATTGGCTCTCTTTCTTCCTTATGGGGAGGTATTTTGGTCATCATCATTGGACCATCCTTGTAGGAGATTCGACATTGAGGGGGGGCTTCATGGTCTCTTCTTCTCTCTTATGGGGGGGACATATTTTTTGTTCTTCTCATTCATCATTGAGAGCATTGTGTGCTTTC